>NW_006287706.1:1121255-1132421 GCF_000327345.1 Myotis davidii
GAGGGTGTCTGGTTTGTTTCAGTTCTATAATCGAATCTCTGTATCAGCTCCAGCTCTGAGATCCCAGCTCGCTGAAAGCTGGTTTCTGGGGTTTTGTTTAGCTTCTATATTTGTTACAGTGTTTCCTAAACTGCAGGCTCAGAGGCCAGCAAGGCAGGCAGGGAAAGTTGGAGTCCTCTGTCACTGAAGCAAGCAAGACTCATGTTAGCTTCAAGCTGCCTGGCTGCCAGCCGTCATCTTGGCTGGCAGTTAATTTGCATATCTCGCTGATTAGCCAATGGGAAGGGTAGTAGATGTATGCTAATTACCATGTTTCTCTTTTATTAGATAGGATTGTATGAAAACTGGTAGGAGAGAGAAATAGTCTCAAGAATAAATAACAAAACAAAACAAACAAACAAAAAACAGACATATCTTGGAGGAAAGTATAGGATTATAATAAGAATTAGGTCTAATAAAATTTGCATGTCCAAACACCCTAACTCAGCTCAAATAATGTTTTACATTTCTTCCTCCTTGTAAAAAGTAGCACCAGGTCTGCAAATGATATATTCCTTTTTAAGAACAGTAGTGGGTGAAAAGATGGAGAACTATTCAAGAGATCATCTCAATAGTGCAATCTGTCCTTCTCTAGAGACAAAATCACTCTTTACCCTGTTTGTATGAATTATGGGAACACATTGGTGATGTGACCCAGGAATAAAAACAGCATAAACATCTACCACTAGGTATGACAGATGGGATTTTAAGTGAGTATTGAGGTGGCAAAATTTTTGAAAAGGCAGGGAAGAAATTATAAGCAAAAATATTATGAGGAATAAACCAATAAATTTAATCTCGTTAGAAAAAGAAATCACAGGAGAGTCAAATAGAAGTTCACAATGTTAACCTTTATACCCTTTTGTTTTATTTGAAACTTGGTTGCATTATTGTGGACCCGCACCTCATAATTTTAAATATTGGAAACTTCCAGAGAGAAGACACACCATGTCAGCAGATCCTCACAACCAGAGGAAATTACCTCAGGAATTGAGAAAACAGAGGAGAATGGAACTGAATTGGCTTCTCTCACACATCAGTAACCATTCCCTGGCTTAAGAACAGAAACTTAGATATGCATCACACTTTAGTCTTTCTTGTTTTGCTAACATAATGAAGAACTATTGGCACATGGTAAGTCAATTTTGTTTTGATGTGACACATATTTGATATTTCATAAAATCAAATTAATTAAATGTGTTGAACTATCCACTATAATATGTGCTGTCAAAAAATTTGACACAACTCATAAAAAACAAAGACCTGCTTATTTCCCATGTTAATATAATTGACATTCATTTGACCAACATATGTAAATTGTCACATAAGTCATTTGAGATCTGTCACTGTTTAGAGTCAAAATTAGAGTCATTTTTTCATCACTCATTCCTTAAAGTTAAAAACAATGAATAATGAATCAATATGTCACTCTGGAGAAGCAATTCCTTTTTAGTATTATCTGTCAAAGAACACATTTGGCAAGCTTTTAATGAAAAGCATGTTCTGAGATAAGAATATGTGTTGTATACTCATATTTTAGACTATTATTGAAAAAGAATAGAGCCAAACTCATTTATTCAAAAGTTTATGGATGCGTGTGTGTATGTGTGTGTGTGTGTGTGTGTGTGTGTGTGCATATGTGTGTGTGCTTTATGACATCTTACTTTGTTTTACTCTGGTTCAAAAGTCTATCAAAAATACCTGGAAACACAGAAATATTTAACATTAGCAATGTATTTATTTTATAATAAGAATTATGTATATTTCAGATATATAATGTTATTTTATATACTATTGTGAATGATTACTACAGCAAAGCTACTCAACATATCTCAAATAATTGCTACTTTGTTTTGCTGAAAGCATCTGCAATCTACTCTTTTAGCAAATTTCCAATATTCAACTATATTATTAACAACTAGAGGCCTGGTGCATGAAATTTGTGCATAGGAGGGGAGGTGGTATCCCTCAGCCCGGCCTGCACCCTCTTCAATCTGGGACCCCTTGGAGGATGTCTGACTGCCGGTTTAACAGGGATTGGGCCTAAACTGGTAGTCGGATATCCCTGTCACAATCGGGACTACTGGCTCCTTATTGCTCGCCTGCCTGATTGTACCTAACCACTCCGCCTGCTGGCCTGATCACCCCCTAACTGCTCAATTGCCGGCCTGACTGACACCTAACTTCTCCCCTGCCAGCCTGATAACCCCCAACTGCCCTGCTCTGCAGGCCTGATTGTCCACAACTGCCCTCCTCTGATAGCCATCTTGTGGTGACTATCTTGTGGTGGACATCTTGTGACGACATTGCGTGATGCCACCTAGGCTTTTATTATATAGGACTAGCGGCCTGGTGCACAAAAATTTGTGCACTCTGGGGGGGGTCCCTCAGCCCGGCCTGTGCCCTCTCGCAGTCTGGGACCCCTCGGGGGATGGCTACCTGCTGGCTTAGGCCCGCTCCCTGGGAAATCAGGCCCAAGCTGGCAGGCAGACATCCCTCTGGCAGCCCAAGAGCCCTCTGGGGATGTCCACTTGCCAGTGGGGAACAGGCCCTAGCTGGAGTCAGACATCCTTAGCGCTGCTGAGGATTACTATATAGGATAGAGGCCTGGTGCATGGGTTGGGGCCAGCTGGTTTACCATGAATGGTGTCCCAGATCAGGGTGGGGGTCTCGCATGGGTGCCAAGCCAGCCTGGGTGAGGGGCTGATGGCTATTTTCAGTTGGTTACACCCCCTTCAAGGTGGGGGTCCCCACTGGGGTGCCTGGCCAGCCTGGATGAGGGGCTGATGGCTGTTTTCAGGCTGAGCACACCCCTTTTAGGGTGGGTGTCCCCACTGGGGTGTCTGGCCAGTCTGGGTGAGGGGCTGAGGGCTGTTATCAGGCTGGCTGGCGACTGAAGCTCCCAGCCTCTCCTTTTTTTCTGTTTCTTTTTTTTTAATTCTGCGATTTATTTACCTTCTATAATTGAAACTTTGTTGCTATCACTGGAGCTGAGAGCCAGGCTCTTGCTCACTCCAGCTCTGTGGCCACAGCTGGCTGAAATCAGGTATCTGGGGTTTGTTTAGCTTCTATAATTGAAACTTTGTTGTGTTCGGATCTCAGCGCCGGGACACGGCAGGCAGGGAACCTTGGCTTCCTCCATCACTGGAGCAAGCAAGCCTCTTGCTTGCTTCAGCTGCATGGCTACTGGCCGCCATCTTGGTTGGGTTAATTTGCATATCTCACTGATTAGCCAATGGGAGGCATAGCGAAGGTATGGTCAATTACCATGTTTGTTTATTATTAGATAGGATTGTTTCCTTGATTCTGTACCCTCACTTTTGATTTTTTCTAAATCTGATCTACAGGATGATGTGAAAGTGATTTTACAGTTGTTTCATGGAAATAATATAAAAATCAATACATCATAATACAAAAATAAACAGTTTCACATACAGCTGTAAAACTACTTTGCTCTACCCTGTACTTTTGCATTTTACTGTTTTATATCATTTCATTAATGAGTTTTAACTAATTTCAAAATAGTTTTGATCACTATTGTGGATATGTCTTTATAGAATAATTCAATCATATGTAGAAAAAAGGGAAAAGCAGTCTATAAGTTGGCTTTGTACTAGTATGACTCCTTTTAGAAGCCAGCCTGACAATCACCTTTGAGCTTTAGTGTGTCATGTGATAAACAATTTCACAAAGCTTTAACACCAGACAAAGCCACCTGTAACTATGAAAGATTGAGCCAAAGTAAATAATAACTAAAAAGGTGTTTCCATCCTGTCTGAAAGCACACATGTGCACACACACATGGCAGAAACTGTAAAAGTTACCAGGCATGGCCCCCATATTGACTATTGTTAGTGATTACAATTGTTGTTATTGTTGTTCTGTTTTGTTTTTTTTTTAAACAATTAGAACTTTAGCCTTACTATAGTCTTCCTTCTTCTAGATAAGATTTATTAAGATAACCAATTACAAAATTATCCCAGTTTCTTGATATCACCCAATCTATACATATAAAAGGCTAATATGCTCAGTGTCTCACCACCTGGGTAATGACATCACGGAGCAACACCTGGCTTCCTCTCCCTAGAAACTAGCCTCCTTGCAGTTTCTTCAGCCCAGGAACACCCAGGTGGAAATACTTTACACTGTAACCAAATGTCTGTGAAGCGTTTCCCGTGCCTCATCTCATTTGATCCTCACAGAAGTCCTGTAGTAGGTAGATAGGAGACTCAGTGGAATCCTATTTTCTTTTCATTAGCCAGAAAATGGAGATTTAGAAAGCTTAGAAACCTGACTCAACTGAAAAGAAGAAATAAATGGTGGACCTTCAAAATGACTTCAGGTTTTCTCACTGTGCAGTGTATAGTTATACACTGCTGCAGTTAAATAGTTTACCCTTTGTTCTCCCTGCGTGATCTGCAATAATAATCTGCTTTGAGTTGAAATTTACTGCCATGTTGCTGCCAATTACTTGTACGAGAAGTTGGGGTGCTTCACTGGGCTGGAAAAAGTTTAGCTAAATCTGAAAGTAGATCTAATTAAGCAAGTTTATTCTATATCTATAAAAGGCTAAGTTCACCCGCACATGTGTGATACATATAAGCTCTCTCTGACACCAATTGCACACATGTGTTTCCATCTGTCATTATTGATCGTGAATTTGGTTGACACTTCTGTGATAGAGAAAGGATGACTAGCGATATTAAAATATTTCTTCTAATTAATTTCCTCTTAATGTGCACAAATTCATGCACCAGGCCACTAGTATATATATAACAATGTGTTTGTTTATTTACCTGGTGATGGTGATTTTTATTGTTTTCAGTTTTTGGCCCTATATAAAGCAGCTATAATCATTCATGTGAAAGCATTTATGTAGATACATATTTCATTTCTACTGTGTTAAATACATAGGAATTAGAGTTTCAGGATCATATAGTAATTTTATGCTTAACTTTATTAAACTAACAAATGGTTGTCCAAAGTGATTTTGCAACTTTTCATTTCCACTAGCATATGATGAGAGTTCCAGCTGCACAACTTCCTCTTTAACACTTGGTGTTACTGTATTTTCTATAACCAATTCACCCTATTTTTTCATGGTTCACGCTTTATGTGCCTACTTAGAAATCTTTGCCTGACAATAATTACAAATTTTTAAAAGATATTCCCTTGCCTGTACCATTTATCATAAAGTAATTCCAGGAAGAATTTTAAAGGCAATTGTACAATACATCTCATTTTTGTTCCTTCTTTCCATGTTCATGGCTCTGTACTTTTTTCCAGTATCAGAAAGCAGGCTGACTTATATTTCATCCAATTTTCCAGTTGCTTATAATAGGAGGTTAATTCCTATTACTAATTCAGTTACTAATTCCTATACACAAGTGGAATTCCTCATTTCCTTCTGCTAAACAATATCTATTGGATCTGTAGCGATATTTTTCTCATTCTTTATATTAAGAAATTTAATTTCCTCTCACTTATGTTCCATCATACAAGGAGTCATAGAGTTTTATTTATGTTTTCAAAGAACCCACTTTTAACTTTGCTGATTTTCAGTATAAATCACCTGTTTTCTATTACATCCATTCTGCTTTTTTATCATTTCCTTCCTTGTCTTGCCTTTGGGTTGATGGTACTCAGTTATTCTAATGTTATAAATCTATCATTCATGGTATACATTTTTCTCTAATATGTGCATTGAAAGTCATAAATTATCTTCTAAACTTTATGTCTGCCCTTTAAAAATTTAATATTCTGTATCATATTCACACATATTTGAAAATATATTTATTGTTTTAATTGTGATTTTTTTGAGCCATTAGTTAGTTATTAAGTAAAATATCCTTTTAGAAGTAGCTGGGAATTTTATGGCATACTTTATAGTATTGACTGCTATTTTATTAACATTATGAAGAAAAAAATGTTGATATGTACTCTTGGAAATGTATTAACATTTGATTTATAATACTTTTGTTCAATTTTGAGATATTTTCCTTGTGCACTTGAAAATATGTGCATTGCTTTGATTGGGTGTAGGTTTAATTCATTAACATTAGATCAATTTTGCTGTTTGTTACCTCATTTCTGCTAGAGCATTACATTTTTTCATTTTCATTATATCAACTAATAAGTGGTGTTTTAATATCTCCCATTACAATTTTTAAAATATACATATATGATAAACATGTTTATATATGTGTATATACTGTATTTCCATATGTGTTTCCTCTGTCCTCTAATAATGCATTTTCTTTAAAATTTACTTTGACTATTAGTAATATAATTACATTACCTTTGTTTTCTTTAGTGTTTACATGATATAATTAATTCTTTGACTAACCTTTCCATATCATATCTATAGAAAATTGCTCTAGAATAAAGTTGTGTTTTCCATTTTATATTCTAAAAATCAGTATTTTTCCTTGAAGTATTTTCTCTTTCATCCAGCTAATTTTTTAATATTTCTTTTTCTTCTCTAAATTTTGAAGTTATACTTTTAAAAAATATTATTCAATTTTCCCTATGGTAATTTGTGAGTTATGCAATTTCTATAATTATTTTAGTACTTTCTTTAAAGATAACAATACAATATTTAATTGATTACAATTTAATGCAAATTATTACTTTTTCCAGTTACCCAGGCATACTTGAATTCTAGATTCTCACCCAGCCTTTAAGTAATTTTTAATAGATGTTATTTCTAATATATGGTAAACATCACCAGACATTCCTGATATTGTTAAAATTAACCAGTCAATATTAATAATAGAAAGAGAGCAAAGAGGAGGCCAGGCATTATAAGTGAGGTCATGTGGGCAGCTTCACCAGGATGCTACAATTTCAGACTCCCCAGGGAACTACTGGTCCATTCCCTGCACATCAATGAGGGAAGGGGTCCAACAAAAGGGGAAATGGGTGTATGTGCAGTGACGTCCGGGTGATGTCAGGAAGGTGCTGGTTTGTCAGTCTAGAGATCATTGGCTAGAAGGGTGGAGCCAATGCAAGCGTGCAAAATACTGAAGGTTTAATTGGTTAAGTTCCTGGTTATAATCCCTAAACAAGGAGTTCTCTTTATGCTCTTGCTTCACTCCTGCTCCCTTGCACTCTCTTGCTCCATGACCCACACTCATTTATGGCCCAGTGATGGCAAACCTTTTGAGCTCAGCGTGTCAGCATTTTGAAAAACCCTAACTTAACCTTGGTGCCGTGTCACATATAGAAATTTTTTGATATTTGCAACCGTAGTAAAAGAAAGATTTATATTTTTGATATTTATTTTATATATTTAAAAGCCATTTAACAAAGAAAAATCAACCAAAATATGAGTTCGCATGTCACTTCTGACACGCGTGTCATAGGTTCACCATCACTGACTATGCGCTAGTATGCCATGTGGTCTTAAGCAGCCGCATTGCCCATGACATGCAAACCTTACACACAATGGACTGCAGCTGGGAACACAAGCTAACCTAGCCAGATGCTGATCTGGACTGTACTTTATTATGCAGTGGACACTCTGGGCAACGGCCTTACCCCTCGGCCTGCTGAAGACAATATTGGAATATTTTATTGCAGGACAGAGGGAGATGAGACCATAGAAAGGACCCCCCGTAATTTTACATCATCAATAAATCTTTCCTCAAAACCCAGGAAACTCCATCCTCCCATGGAGGACTCAGGAAATTCTTTTCCAAGTGGAACTCCAAGAAATCCACTTCCACCAGTAACAGGTGGGGATGCAGAGGGCACCCCGCCAAGGACACTCTCATTACTGCTTTTGGACAGGCGATACGCTCTTTTCTTCATTTACGCATATCATTTTTTGTGTCCTTTTAGGATCATTTTTATCTTCTTATCTAGAATTATTTTCCTTCTACATAAAGATGCCTTTAAAATTTGTGGGTTTTTTTGTACACAAAAAATTGTTTGTTGAAAACCTATTCATTTTAATTTTAATGTGTAAAATAATGTCTTTTGGAACAGATTCTAGAGTGATATTTATTTCCAGTACTTTAAAGTTCTCGTTTTATTGTTTAGGAACATTCATCATTTTTTGTTGAAAAACTCAATGTGTTTTGTTGTTTGTTGGCTTTTCAAAAGTAATGTTTTATTTGTTTTGTCTTCTCCCATCTGACTACTTGAAGGATTTTCTGTTTGTCTTTGGTTTGTCAGAAATTTAATTATAATGTCTGTAGGTATGATTTTTTGTGAAATTTATTTGATCATTGTATGCAGCGTCTCTTAAATCTATGGCTTGATTTCCTTAACTGGGTTTGGACTAGTTGATCATACCTCTTAAGGTATTGTTCTTTCCCCATTTCTCTTTACTTTCTCTGAAGGATTCCATTTGATCCTTGCTTTCCAATTTATTCTTACATTCTACGGTATTTCCTTTTTCTTTTATTCTCTTCAGTCTCTAATTTAACCTGAGTTGTTTCTTAGAAGTTATGAATTTTGTGATGCTACCTTTGGCATGTTTGATCTTTTTGATGGAATATTGCTGATTGTAAATTAAAATGAAAGTGTTTATATAATTTTTGTTTCCTTTATGTTATATCTCCTTCCTGAGATAATAGAAAATGGCTGGTCTTCATTAATCAAGTAGAGATTTAATTCTAGGTTGGAGCTCTGACAAGATTCAATGGGTCTTTGGTTCATCACTATCCTTCTAGTATTTTCAAATGAGAAGCTTCATATTTTGGGAGAAATTCTTCTCACATTCTAAACACTAATACTCAGTTCTCATGATTGCTGGAACTCCTGCTCTGTTTAACAAAGATGTTCTGCTAGGTTATATTAAATTAATTAAGTAAGGAGGCCATTAGACTGAGATGGCTGTATTGCTGTGTGATTACATAAGCAAACTGAAACCTAAGCCTGTAAATGCTTCAAGGTTATAAAATCAAATTGTTAAAGATAACCGATCACAAACAGCAAACTGGGCTTTAAGCTACAGCCAACGACACAATGTCCTGTCTTTACCTCTGTACTTTCTCTGGTTAAGCCTTTTCCCTGGCCTCTGTCAGCAGAGTCCTCCTAACCACTTTTGGTGGTGCTGACCCATTAAATTACAATTTTGTTAAACTCTTAAAATTTTTAATGTGCTTCAGTTTGCCTTTTAACAGTTCTTAACCTCTTATTCTACATAGTCAGAAACAACTTTAGGATAAATGTACCAATTTCCAAAAGCGTTGCTGCCAAGAACTCCAGAAGACTTTTCGTTCCAAATGCTTTCTTTTTCTGAGCAGGAGTCTTTCTCAGTTGTAATGCTCATATTCGTAGCTTTCTACTGATGCCAGTACTAATCCAAAAATACTCTATAAAATACTGTTATTATATTAATTTCTTGATTTTAAAAAATGAAATGCCACACAAAAATTTAACTTTTACAAGAATGCAATTGTGTTATGTTACTATTATGAAGCTAATGGATTCAAATATTTCCAAAGATCATGCTAACTTCTCATAAAACACGATTTAATTGCTCAAAGTGTATCTTTATCAATTGAATGACTCAAGGCAAGCATCTATAAACCATCCTATACAATAAAATCCTAATATGCAAATTGTCCCCTCGAACGGGAGTTTGACCGTGAGTTCAACTGCTCTCTATGAAGTGTGCTGACCATCAGGGGTTGGCGCAGAACATGGTGGGCATCAGCAATGGCACTGGCAGCAGGTGGTAGTGGAGGTGCTGCCGGCCCTGATGGGCCCTGACAAGAGCAGGGCCACGGAAGAATGGAGGAGCAGGTGAGCAGGTGGCACAAGGCCAAGGCAAGTGCGAGCAGGCTGCAACCAGTGGCGGAGGCAGGGAGCAGGTCCACTGCCCAGCTCCCAGGCGCTGAGGGAGCTGGGCGGGGGCTTGATGACTCAGGTGGAGGGGGGCATGCAGGGGTCTGGGGGCCCAAGTGCTTCCCAGGGCCCAGAGTTCAGTTGGAACCTACCCTTCCATGCCAGATGCACCCACTTAGATTACCGGCCAGGCCTAGGGACTGCACCCATGCACGAATTTTGTGCACTGGGCCTCTAGTGTGAAATAAAAACTGCAGAGGTGCCATGGCCAGTGTGGCTCAGTTGGTCCCATGCACCAAAGGATCATAGGATTGATTCCTGCTCAAGGCGCATGCACAGATTGCCAGCTCAATCCCTACTAGGGGCGTGCAGGAGGCACCCAATCAATGTTTTTCTCTCACATGGGTCTCTCTCTCTCTCTCTCTCTCTCTCTCTCTCTCTCTCTCTCTCTCTCTCCCTCTCCTTTCCCTTCTCTTTAAAAATCAAGAAAAACATATTTTTTAAAAAAAAACTGCAAAGGCATTATCTCAAATTATAATCTTTAGTACATTTTCTAGATTAAAATATTTTTATCATTAATTTTTAGAAAAATATTTCACAATCTGTATTTTTTAAAAACACCTTCAAGAATTCACATATGGCCCTAACCGGTTTGGCTCAGTGGATAGAGCGTCGGCCTGAGGACTGAAAGGTCCCAGGTTCAATTCCAGTCAAGGGCATGTACCTTGGTTGCCGGCACATCCCCAGTAGGTGGTGTGCAGGAGGCAGCTGATGGATGTTTCTCTCTCGTTGATGTTTCTAGCTCTCTATCCCTCTCCCTTCCTCTCTGTAAAAAATCAATAAAATACATTAAAAAAAGAAGAAGCTCTTAAAAAAAGAATTCACATATGAATGAATTAATAATATATTCATAAAACAGTTTCCAATAATATTTCTCTTCACCTTGGTGTATTAATTGTATCTAATCTAATAAAAGAGAAACATGGTAATTGGCGTACAACCGCTACCCTTCCCATTGGCTAATCAGTGAGATATGCAAATTAACTGTCAGCCAAGATGGTGGCAGCAGCCAGGCTGCTTGAAACTAACATGAGGCTTGCTTGCTTCAGTGACAGAGGAAACCAACGTTCCCCGCCTGCCGCTTTCGGCCTCTGAGCTTGCAGTTTGAAACATTGTTACAAATATAGAAGCTAAACAGAACCCCAGAAACCTGCTTTTAGCCAGCCGGGATCTCAGAGCTGGAGTTGAAACAGTGTTTAGATTATAGAACCCAAAAACCAGATACCTGCTTTCAGCAGACCAGGCCTAAGAGCTGGAGCCTAGCCTCAG
>NW_006287706.1:1133207-1143099 GCF_000327345.1 Myotis davidii
CCTGATTGGCCCTGCTCTGTGTGTGACAGGGGGCGGTGCCCCAACTCCCCAATCGGCCCTGCTCTTAGCCCGACCAGGGGCTGCACCTAGGGATTGGGCCTGCCCTCTGCCACCCGGGAACAGGCCTAAGCCAGCAGGGCGTTATCTCCCGAAGGGTCCCAGACTGTGAGAGGGCACAGGCCGGGCTGAGGGGCCCTCCCTTCCCCCCGAGTGCACAAATTTTTGTGCACCGGGCCTCCAGTCAAAGATTATAAAAAGAAATAGCAATTTCTTCTCATGGTAATTTCCTTATGCTCTTATAGTAAGAGACTGAAATTTTCTTTTGAAGTAAATCAAAAGTAGTTCTATAGAGATGAGACATTGTATAATGAAGATATTTTACCATAACTAATGTTTTATGTCTCCACTTTATGCGGTATTAAATATTATTTCTCATAGTAAAGATTCTTAATATCAAATTTAAAACTTGTTAAATATTCATTAATTATTTTTATATTTTCCAAATATGAGAATTAGCATTACAGGTAGATTGTTACAAGAAAATAAATGACATAAAGCAAACAAAAAAATATACCAAACTAAAGCTATATTTAACTATGAAATGTCTGTATTTGGTTTAACTATTTATGCCTGGATTAGTAGAATCACCTATTTTTGATTAAAATATACAAATGTACATACACAATACACATAAAACTTCATACCTTAAATTATGTAGGATCTTTGCTTTGCTTTAGCTTATGAAGAATACTATCACTCTGACCTAAAAGATTATAAATATTGCAAAAATAATTAAATATTTGAAATCAACAGATATGGTCTTAAAATTCTAACTCAAATCACTTGATAGTTTTGACTTCCAAATGCAGTACTTCATTTGTATAATAAGAAAAAGAACATTTATCCCACAGACCTTTTTAGCAGAAAGAAGGTGGAAATACACCAATAATGTTAGTTTGTACTTATTAAGTAATGGGTATGTAAGAGGAATTATTCTAAGTACTTATTAATCATTAATCTAATAATATTAGGCAGATAATTATATTATTTTTATGAATAAACAAATTAACATTTTGCCAAAGAGGTTTTATTTAATGCATAATAGAGAAAATCTTTCAAACCCAAGTTCTTAACATGTTTGAGTTTATTAAACAAGAAGTATTGATGCACGTGTAAATCCCATAGTCTCTCAAGGTGGATAATGATGATGATAGATGCAAGATATTTGGGTATATGTAAGTTTTTGTTATGATGTCACATAGTTAGCTAAAGATTTTCTTTCAGTCTTTTACTGGTTTGATTGCTCAGTTATATATCCATTATGTCAGGGTTGATTTTCTCCCATAACCATGGGTTCTTGGACAATATAAGCCTAAAATAAGCAGGATTCTGGTTTATTTTTTAACAAGTGGCAAACTCCCCCCTTATAGTTTACTCTTATCTCTTAACTCTATTTGATTTATATTTAAATATGATCAATATTATTGATTTGCAAAACATCATTAATTAAATAAGCAAACTAAAAATTCCTCTTTGACTCATACTAAATATAGTAGGGATTCCAGTTTCAATATTCTCTCCACTTTTCTCATTTCCACAGGGAAAGAAATTGTCTGCATATTTTGATGTCCTGTCTCCAATGTCAATCTGGTATAATATGATTACTGGCTTCATTATTTTCTGAAAATATACTTAGGTAAATAGTGAATAAAATCCTAGAGACAATTAATTTCTTATCTTGGTCTTTTCCTTCATAGAATTTGAGACTTCAGCTACACATGAGAGAACTTGATGAAAGAGAAAGGGGAATGTGTGGAGGAGCATGGCCAACATCAACAAATTACAGGAACTCACAATGTATGAGAGGAACCGTGGGTAGGCTGATCCAGTTCATCAGATCTTTATTCCCATCCACATTATTTATTGTGGTATTTCCACTGAAGAGCTATCTAGACACTTTGTCTAAACTAGTGGTTTATAAGCTTGACATGCCACATGCAGATACTTAGCTGTAATAGGGTTTTAGCCTCTGCTGACCAGAAATGAGTTTAGAGTAACTATTGAAAGCAAGAAAATTAGAAGCATTAACCAAAGGAGAGAATCAAGAAAGACAATTATTTGGAAAGAACATCTGGATAAATAGATAGAAGCAACATTAACTCTGATGAGGAAGACCAGTACTGTAATACACTGAAGCACAAACAGTATTCATTTTGAACATGTTAAAGATAGGATTTCCTATGAGACAGCTACATTTAATTTTTTAACATATGGTATATAACATATGAGGTAGACAATTGGGCATATGAAATGAATCTAGTTTTTCAAAATAGATATTAACAGAGGAAGTAAATTTAATATGAATAAAGACTTCGAAAGGCAAACTATCATTGAGAAGAGTGTCCTGATAGAGACTGGGAGTATATAAGAAAGAGATGCATGCTGACCCAGTATAAACCCTAAGTAACTGAAGTTATAAAGTAGGGAAAAAGTCAACATTCTATAAATAGTTAAAACCTAGACAAAAATTGTGTTTTGTTTTATTAGTAAGCTAATTGAAAATTTTATGCGGAAATGCAAAGGACCAAGAATAACTGGGGGCGGGGGGACAACTTTTAAAATAAGAACGAAGTTGGATGACTCATACTACCTGATTTCAAGACTCATTAAAAAGTAACCAGTGAAAATGCTGTATTGGTAATAAAAACAAGCAAAGATTATTAGGGGAAAACCAAACAAGAAATAGACCCACAAACATTTAATTGTAAAGAAAGATGCAAAGGAAATGCAAAGAGAAAAAGGAGACATTGTCAACTACTATTGTTAAAAAATGGACTACCCATCTATATGGAAAATGAAGCTCTATCCTTGCCTAACATCACATACAAAAATTTAATAAAAATAAATCATAGACCAAATTGTGAAACTTAAACTTCTAAAACTTGTAAACAAAACCTAGGAGGAACCTGTGTGACCTTGAGTTTGACAGAGTTCTTAAGTAGTACACACCCATCATATTGTATAAATAAAAAGTTATGTATATTAAGCTGGACTTCATCAAAAATTTTTAAAGTAGCTTTTTGAAACATACTCATTAGAAAATAAAAATGCAAGACAAAATAATAGAAAATATTTTCTAAACAAATGCCTAATAAATGAATATATGCACAATTTTTTTAAAAAATATACTGTAATAGCAAGACCAACAACCTAATAAAACATGACCAAAACTGTTCATTAGACACTTCACAAAAGAAGATGTACAAATATGAAGATGCTCAACCTCATTAGTCCTCAGAGTAATGAAAATTAAACCACAATGAAATACTACTGCATAGCCAGTAAGTGGCTAAAATCTGTAAAGCCAACAATACAATGCACTAGTGCTGAACATCCATTATATTGCTGCAGTTTTCATTCATTGTTTGTGGAGATGGAAAATGATATAAAGAGTTTGGAATGCAGTTGTGTAGCTTCCTATAGAGCTTAAACATGAAGTCACCAATGACCAATCAAAATCAATTTTAGATATTTACCCAAGATAAGTGAAAAGATATGTTCACAATAAAGATTTATTCTAGAATGTTCATAAAAGCATTGTTCATAATTTCAAAAGAGTGGAGAATGCAGGAGGTAAATGGAAAATCTTTGTACCTTCTTATCAATTTTGTTTTAAACCTAACTTCTCTAAAAAAAATAAAGTCATTTATAAAAGAATGGAATCCTAAAGTAAAAATAAATTATTATTATATAAAGTGTACCATAACAACTTGAAAACTTTGGGTAACATAAAAGTTATAGTTTTGACTTATTTGTAATAATAATGTATTAATTTTTTTCCACAGGAAAAATTTATAATTTTTATGAGATGTACCTTTTACTGACTCTAAAATGCAAATGAAGCAAAAGTGACAAAGTCCCTTTCCTACTTTTTTAAAGAATACTAAAGAATTACATAGCTATGAGAAAGAAAATAACAAATAAATCCCAAGAGTATTTTCAAGAGTTAAGCAATACCAATGATTATCTTGCAAGTGGATAAGTTTATTATTTTATTGTAGTTAAAAAGGTGATAATAGGGTTTCAAATTATCTTGCTTGAATTCTTAGTCACTAGGTAATATTCAACCTATTGAATTTTCCAGGTTAGTAAAAGTCAAATCTTTAAAAAAAGTAAAAATAGTTTATTTCAGAACTTTCAGGCTCTTGTGTAAATTTGGATTGACATTTAATTCAATAAACACCTGCTGCTTTTTCTGAGATACCTTTAGAAATCCTTTTTAGTTCCAATAAGCTTGAAAATGCTCTGATTTAATGATGGTTGGGGGGGGGATGTTGCAAATTATTCTATATGTGATCAAAGTTAAATAAAACTAACAATGTGCTGAAAATAAAAGTAGGGAAAAAAATAAATATTCATTAACTGGTGATGAACAAACAAATTATGATATTAACAAACAATAGAATACTAATCCTATATAATAAAAGGCCAGCAACCATAACGGCATAATGACCAGGATGACTGATTGACCAGTCGCTATGAGGTGCATTGACCACCTCTTGGTCCCTACTCCATCCCGTAGGCCCCGATCACTGGATGGCCAATGGGGAACCATGGGGAACCAGGGTGGGTGGGGGTGGGGCGTGGGCACTGGCAAGCGGGCAGAAGGCATACCTCTTGGTCCATCCCCCAGGCACGCAGGCTCTGATAGATCACCAGATGGCGAATGGGGAACCAATATGGGTGTAGGCAGAAGGGTGGGAGTGGGGACTGGCAAGCAGGCTGAAGGCAAAACTCTTGGTCCCTTCCTCTGGCTGCAGGCTCCAATTTCTGGAAGGCAAATGGGGAACCATGGGGAATCGGGGTGGGCAGTGGCAGGGCGGGACTGGGGGCTGGCGAGTGGGCGGAAGATGGCCCTGATTGTAGGCTAGGCTTTGGGACCCTACCCTTGCACGATTTCATGCTCTGGGCCTCTAGTTAATAATAAAGAGTAGCTAATGATACAAGCAGCACAATTAGTGAATTGCAACAGCATAAAGCTTAGCAAAAGAATCCAAACTAAAAATATGAGTTACTATAAGATTCTATTCATAAGAACATCACTAATATAAGCATAACCAATGCACTGGTGGTGGGCATGGCCTGTGGGGATCGGCCTGCTGTGGGAGTGACTCTCATCCCAGTCAGCTGAGCAGCTGTGGACCTGCCCTCTGATTGGCTGTTCCCTGGTCCGGCATCTTCTGTGGAGCTGGAGCATTAGCTTCTCCAAAGAACCCAGTCAGGGATGGGCCCAGGGACAATAGCACAGGGAGATGGCGGAGTAGGCCTCAGTCCCTCGGCGGCCATGGACCCACCTTTCAGCCTCCAGGGTCAACTGTGTGTGTGCAGTGACAATGGGGGCACTGTCCACCGTCTGGAAGAGGTGGCAGAGAGTGAGGAGGAGGAGGAGCTTAGGGCAAGGCAGCAACTATCACAGCCTGAGTTCCTGCAGCCTGGGTTCCTGCCTGTTGGCCCAGGGTTCACAACGGCAGCAGCCACTCATCCAGGTCAGCCAAGCGGTGCTCCCACTGTGGTAGTGCACTGACTACCAGGGGGAAGCCCCTGTGTTGAGTGTCTGCCACCTGGTGGTCAGTGCACATCATAGCAACTGGTTAACTGGTTATTCTGGTTGTTTCGCAGTTCAGTTGCTGGGCTTTTACTATATAAGATAACCAAGATCTGGAAACAATCTAAGTGTTCGTCAACAGATAAGTGGATTAAAAATTATATACATATATAAATCATATTTATACACATATATACAATATACATATACAATGTAGTATCATTCAGCTTTGAAAAAGAAAGACACTTGGCAGTTTGTAGTAACATGAATGAACTTGAGAGTCATTATACTAAGTGAAATAAGCCAGACACAATAAGACAAATAATGTATGATCTCACTTACATGTGGAATCTAAAAGTCAAATTCAAAGAAACAGAGAATAGAATAGTTGTTGTCAGAGATTGAGAGGAGGAGAAAGAAGAGGAGGTATGGCTAAAGAGTACAAGTTTTCAGTTCTGTATCATAAATAAGTTCTGCAGAGCTGCTGTACAGCATAGTACCTGTAGCTGAAATTCAGAAAATTTTATTCCAGAAAGTTAGTATATGTATATCTAACTTATTATGGGCACCTCCCAGCAGGATCTTGGATAGCTCTCATGATTAAACACACTTACTTTTCTGTAGCACACTAAATGTGTAAATAAAGACTATAACTGGTCTCATCTCAGGTGAGATTAGATTTGGTCACTAAATAAACTATGAAAAAATATATTTTCCAGAGCTTTTGGTATTTCAAAGTTGGGAGACAGTATCACGGAACAATAAAAGGTAAATTTATCTGTATACCAAGCACAGAGCAAGAGAGTTTATTTTAAGCTATGTTGAATTATCATGACCTGTAAAAGGCTAAAGATTTATGTGATCTGAAGAGAAACCAGAGTATCATGACCTGTATGTAAAGAGATTTCATGTTATTGGGCTTTGGCTGTGATTTTATGTACAAATCAAAAAATATTCCAACTACAAAACAAGTCTGAGAGAACATGTCCTAAAAGAATGAATTAAATCTGTTCACTTCTTGATTATAGTATTTGTCTTAGCATGCTTTCTTTTTTCACTATTTAAAAAAAATGTTTGCCTGAATTATTTGCTCTGCCAATTTACAGCCTATTTCATGAAGAAAAAATCTCTAAAGTCAAAAGTTTTATGAGGTGATTTTCACCATCATACACTGGTGACCTTTTCAACATTCAGTAGCCATTCAGTTCACTCCCTGAGTGCAAGTGTAAACATGCAAGAACCAGTCAATCAAAATATATTGTCTCAAAGGTCACAAAGTATTTTTAATATATTACTTTATACTATTTTTTAAAAATACATAAAAAGGCAATTATAATATTTGTATTACATTGATACATATATGTGCACATATATGTATATATGTATATATGTATATATATGTATGTATATATATACACACTGAATAGTAATTCAACTGTATGTGTCTGTATATTTCTCTGTGCATAGCTTCAATGCCTAAAACTGAACAGAAATATATAATAAAAGCTATATCAGTGGTAAATCCATATAATATTATATGTAAAATAATTTTCAACATTTTAAATTATTATTTGAAACTCATGAAGTAGATTATAAATACACTAATGTTAATTCATATTGTGTGATGTATCTATCTTCATAATAGAAGACTTTTCTACTATTGATGAAAAGGAAGAATTCTGGATTACTGATGAATTTCAGTTTGCAAATGAATGCAAAAATGGGAAAGGTTTGGCTTTTTCCATTTAAGCTTGCTGATATTGCTAATAAAAATTATAAAATGGGGAAGATCATAAAAAACGAAACATATGCTATTATTTATTGTAACTAGTATATATTTGTAGCATTTGTAATGCATTTTCATGATAGCATTACACTGTCTTGAGAAAAATTGTCCATGATATTCAATGAGTTGGAAAGCTCTGAATGTTTCTTGAAAGTACAGAGTGGGGAGAGGCATTGTGGGAAAGAGGAGTATGAAGCCATATGCATATCTAATGCATCATGGCACAGCAAATCAACTTTCTGAAGGCTAGTTAATTATTGACAGATTCTAGTGCCAGAAAAAATAGCTTCCAAAATATAAACTGCTTCCAAAGGCTTTATTTCATAACTAGAGGCCTGATGCACAAAATTCATTCAAGGTGCTCTTTTCTCAGAGTCCTGGCTTCCTTGTTGCCGCTGCCCCATCCCCCTCCCACTGTCCTTCCAGAAGGTGGTTCCAGAAGATTGTCTGCTATCCAGTCTAATTAGCATATTAGGTCTTTATTATATAAGTTAATCTAAATTGTATTATTAATGTTCCTTCAAGTACGTCTTAATTTATTGATGATGTAATATTTCCAATTCCCCATACTGAACACATTACAACCAAGAAAATTAAGGTTTATAACAAAGCAGAAAATATTAGCAGTATTTTAGCTATTTTAGAAAAACATGTGTAGTTATAATCACCCTTTTGTTATCATTGTTTTATATTTTGAATATGACTATTTTGGATATTTAAATTACACCAATATCTCATGTGTTTATGAGGGGGTTGTTTGAATACTTATGCATTTACTGTACATCTATTGTTTTCCTTCATGAGTTTTAGAATCTAATAAAACTATCATAGAATTTTCAGCTGAAATTAATAAGTACGTGAATTCTTGGGTTTAGGGGGGTTATTTTTAGTCTATAAATAAGTTGAAAACATTATGATTATTAAAAATTATCTTCACACACTAAAAGTGTGATCCTAATATGACAAGATTCTCAAATTAGCAACTTGCCAAGACATTTATCTAGAATCTTTGAGCTGCATGTAATTTGGTTTATGTAAAAATGAAGTAAGTGGGTAAATTAACTCCTAATTATTTTCTTTCTGCTAAAATGGCAATTACAAAATTTGGATGTGAGACATTAAAGTGAATCCTGTACTTTCACCTCTTCTTAGCAAATTAAATATATCCACATACAGACTAATCAATGAAGAAGCATTTTTGGAAATTCTCTTCTTTCACAAAATGAAGAACACCGGGAAAAATTGTCAAAATTAATCTATTTAGAAGTCAGAGATTTCACTAAAGACTTTCAATGACTCAAAATTGATTTGATTACAAAAAACCAGCTGATCCCAGAATAGTTAACTTGGTGGTATAATAGCATGCTCTATTTCCAATCCTTCCTCTCTCTAGGTACATAGTAAATCACACAGTAGCAGCATAGTATACGCAAGAGGTGGAAGATGCTTAGTACATACCAGATGCTCCCCAAAAGATCCATGTTCTGAGTATTGTTACTTTCTTATCTGTCTTAAAACTCCCAGAAAGACCCCTTTTTATTATTGACTAGAGGCCTGGTGCACAAAAATTTGTGCACTCAGGGGGGAGGAGGAGTCCCTCAGCCCGGCCTGTGCCCTCTCGCAGTCTGGGACCCCTCAGGGGATGACCACCTGCTGGCTTAGGCATGCTCCCTGGGGGATTGGGCCTAAGATGGCAATTCGACATCCCTCTGGCAGCCCGGCAGCCCTCAGTGAGAGTCTGCCCCCTGGTGGTCAGTGTGTGTCATAGTGATCAGTCATTCCCAGTCTTTCTGTTGTTAGGGTCAGTTTGCATATTACCCTGTTACTATATAGGATAGAGGCATGGAGCATGGGTGGGGGCCAGCTGGTTTGCCCTGAAGGGTGTCCCAAATCAGGGTGGGGGTCCCGCTTGGGTGCCTGGCCAGCCTGGATGAGGGGATTATGGCTTTTTGCAGCTGGTCGCATCCCCTTCAGGGTTGCCTGGCCAGCCTGGGTGAGGGGCTGAGGGCTGTTTTCAGGCTGGCGGGTGACTGAAGCTCCCAACCTGTCCTTTTTTTCTTTTTTTTTATTCTGGGATTTATTTACTTCTATGGCTGTCACTGGAGCTGAGAGCCAGCTCCAGCTCTGAGGCCGTGCGTGGATGAAAGCAGTTACCTGGATTTGTTTAGATTCTTTTTTTTAAATTAAGTCATTATTGTTCAGATTATTACATTTGTTCTTCTTTTTCCCCCCCATAAGTCCCCTCCTCTCTGTTCCCACCCCAGCCTCTTCCCTCACTCCCCACCCACAGTCCTCACCCATAGGTGCAGATTTTTGTTCAGTCTCTTCCCGCATCCCCCACACGCCTTTCCCCCTGAGAATTGTCAGTCCACTCCCGTTGTATGCCCCTGATTCTATTATATTCACAAGTTTATTCTGTTCATCAGATTATTTATTCACTTTATTTTTAGATTCACTTGTTGATAGATGTGTATTTGTTGTTCATAATTTGTATCTTTACC
>NW_006287706.1:1143333-1158494 GCF_000327345.1 Myotis davidii
CTCACTAGATTTCTTGAGGATCTCACTACATTTATCAGTGGTTTCTAGAAAGTTCTTGAAAAACATTAAAATTATGGTTTTGAACTCTATATCCAGTAGTTTGCTTTCCTCCATTTCTGTCATTTGTGTTCTGTTTCTTTGTCTTAGCATTTTTTATGCTTCCCTGTGTTGATAAAGTGGTTTTCTGTGCTAAGTGTCCTCTAGGGCCCTGTGGCTCAGCCTCCCCAATTACCTGAGGTAGACACTCTTGGTGCACCCCCTTGTGGGCTCTGTGCCCAGTCTTGTTGTAGTTAAGCTTTGATTGTTGTGGGTAACACTGGGAGGATTTGATCTTCAGGTCAATTAGCTGTGGGAATCAGCTGTGTCTACTGTGGGAGAATTTCTGTCCTGAAGATACCCTTACGGGGCAAGACTTGGTTCAGTGGGGCTTTGGTGCTCACTAAGTCTGTCCCCTGAGTGTGTTCCTTATGGATCTGCAGAGTTATAGTTGGATGGTCCCACTCTGACCACTGGGTACACTAGCTCTTGGATCTAAGGAGGTGCTAATCTAGCCTCTTCCTGAGGCTACCCTGCAGAAGACAGCTGTAAAGCAATGCAAGTTGCCCTAGGGCCTTGGGAAGCTTCAGTTTGTTAAATAATTTTCAGATTACAAAGAGCCAGGCCTTTCATATACAAAAGCCTCCGTGCAAGGCTTGGGCGGGGCGGAGCCCCAGGGGATCAACTGGGCAGATGGAGTGAGCAGTATGGCTGCTCTCAGTCCTGTCCTCAGAGGTCTCGGAAATCACTGCGTGTGCCTCCAAGAGAAAGCTGCCCTTGAGTTCCGATCGATGCCAGACTGTCCTGTTTCTCCCGTATATGTCTGGGTCCCCAGAGACTCGCCCGGAACTGGAGCTCAGAGCCTGAGACTCCCTCCCAATTGAACAAGAGAATCGTGACCTCAGCCGCCAGCCCTCTCCGCATGCACCTCCACACCTTTGTATTTTACTTCCGCACCACACCTCCTCTGAGTCTTGGTATGCTTTTCTCTTTCCTTCTAGTTGTAGAATTTCCACTCAGCCAGCCTTCCTGTGGTTCTGGATGTTGTCCATTCCATCTTTTAGTGGTATTTTTGAAGTGGTTGTGTGAGGCAGCAATCTTCAGTGTTTACCTATGCCGCCATCTTGGTTCTCTGACCTGTTTAGATTCTATAATTGAAACATTGTTGCCATCACTGCCGCTCTAAACTCTGAGGCCAAAGCTGGCTGAAAGCAGGTATCTGGAGCTTGTTTAGCTTCTATAATTGCAACTTTGTTGCTTAGAGTGTAGCTTAGAGCTGGGCAGCGGCAGGCAGGAAACATTGGCTTCTTCGTCACTGTGCAAGCAAGCCTCATGTTCGCTTTAGCTGCCTGGCTGCAGGCCGCCATCTTGGTTGGCAGTTAATTTGCATATCTTGCTGATTAGCCAATGGGAAGGGTAGCGAAGTTACGGTTAATTACCATGTTTCTCTATTATTAGATAGGATGGGCTTATCATTATTGATCTGACTTAGAGTTACCTCTGATGGAAAAGACCTATCCTCAGGGCATTTTTCAAAACAACCAGTGGTAAGTGTTTACAAATGCAGCTGACTAAGGAAATAGTACCAGTCGGGGCAAACAAAAGAGTTCCCAAAAAGTTTAAGAAAAAAATTTAAGAATAAGGTATCTTTAGGATCCTTGAAGGAGTAGTATTTAATAGTATATTTTTTACCACCAAAAAAACCTGAAAACTTCCAGAAAAACAACAACAACAACAAACAAAAATAGGGGAAAAACCATCATGTCATTGGAAATGACAATGATTTCTTGGACATGACACCAAAAGCTCCTCAAGTAACAAAAGTAAAAAATCAACAACCTGGAATGCATCAATCCAATGAGCTCTGAATAGCAAAGTAAACAGTCAGTAGGCTGAAAAAACAACATATGTTAAGAAAATATTTACAAACATTGTATTTGATAAAATGTTATCTCTTTAATATAAAAGAAATTCCAATCCCAAACCTACAAACAAAACCCCCAAATTATTGGATTTAAAAAAAAAATTACTCAAATATAATCTGTCTCCAAAGAAGAAATACAATGGCCAATAGTTACATAAAAAGTACTCAACATCACTAATCATCTGAGAAAAATAAGTCAAAACCACAATGAGATATCATCTTACACATATTATCTTGCCATCCCACTTTTAGGTATATATTTAAAATAATTAAAGTCAGAATGTTAAAAAATATATATGTACCCTTGGGTTCACTACAGCCATTATTCACAATAGCCAAGATATGGAAACAAATCAAATGGCCATCAATGGATAAAGAAAATGTGATATACATAGAATATTATTTATATAATAAACTTATTATATTTGTAATTTATGTTCATTATAAACTTATATAAATATATTAAATTATAGTATATACTATATGCAATAATATATAATATATAAATGGTATATATTATAACTTATATAATGTATAATATTTATTATAACAATATGAAATATTATTTAGCATTTAAAAAGAAGAAAATAATGTCATTTGCAATAACATTGATGTTCTTGGAGGATATTATACTACTAAGTGAAATAAGTCAAACTCAGAAAGATATATAATCCATAATCATACTTAGATGTGGTATCTAAAATAGTAAAACAGTTATAGAATCAAAGAATAGAATGGTGATTGCTGAGGGGTGGGGAGGGAAAAATGGGTTGATGTTGATCAAAGACTACAAAGTTTCAGTTATTTAAGTTACATAAATTCTTTAGTTCAAATTTACAATGTGGTGTCTATAGCTAACAATACCATGTTGTGTTCTTGAAATTAGCTAAGAGGGTAGGGAAACTTGGAAATTGAAACCTTAAATATATAGAAAGGCTACAGAAATTTAAATGTTATCTTTAATAGATGATTCAAATATATTTTAGAAATTATCACAACCATACATATATATTCCTTTTTCTTCTCATTTTTAAAAAGTATATTTTTATTGATTTCAGAGAGGAAGGGAGAGGGAGAGTTGGAATTACCAATGATGAGAGAGAATTATTGATTGGCTGCCACATGCATACACCCTACTGGGGATTAAGCCCACAACCCAGGCATGTACCCTGACCAGGAATCAAACCCATGATCTCCTGGTTCATAGATTGATACACAATCACTGAGCCATGCCAGCCGGGCTCTTTTTTCTAATATAAAACTTAGCTAGTCACCATGAAAGTCCTATCTCAAATTTGAAATTTTAACTAATTTAAATTTGAGAACTTTTAAGTGCATCATTTGGTTTCACTTAATAATGAATTCTAACATTATTTGTGTTAGATAATGCCATTATTTCTTTGAAAGAATATAAGTTTAATTTTAAGTTAATTAAGCTGAGTTTAATTAAGCTGTTGGAGCAGTAAAAATGTAAAAAAGTTAATTTATTTAAAAGTAACAGATTAATTAAATTAACAATTGATTTTAAGGAATTTTAAGATTGTTTGTAAAAGGAAGAAAAATACATTTAGAAAAGATAAATATATCACAGAATAAATGCTTGATGTTTTGGGATATGTAATCAAATAATGATAGTCACTCTATTTCATTTTCTCCTATTATCAACTTTATTTGTAAATTCACTGGACTGGTCAGTATTTTAAGGAACACATCAGAGTTTTTATCTTTGTCACAGGAAATATTTTATCTATATATCTTAATCAAACCTTTGCTTATAAAAGGTTTTCCTATGGCTTGGCCGGTGGCTCAGTTGGCTGAAATGTCATCTCATACACCAAAACATTGTGGGTTGGATTCCCAGTTAGGGCACATCCTTAGGTTGCAGGTTTGATCTCCGGTTGGGATGAGTATAGGAGGTAAATATAGAAATATTGATGTTTCTCTCTCTCTCTCTCTCTCTCTCTCTCTCTCTCTCTCTCTTCCCCTCTTTCTCTCTCAAAGCAATAAAAACATATCTTTGGGTGAGGACTAAAAATAGAACTATGTATAGAACTCAAAATTCCCAAACTGAATGTATATATTATTTCATTATTTTATTTTCAGTGTTCCATAAAGTGAAAATAGGTTTATGTGCTGTAACTAATGTTAAAGTCAGTGTACTTTACATTGTTACCATATAAATGTATTTTTTTCATTAACATTTCTGGAAAATTTATTGTGTAAATTATTAACCAGAATAAACCTCTTCTCTTTTTACTTTGTATATTAGTGAGCTCTGTATACCATTTCTGCACAGTATATTGCTTTTATACAGCCATTTTATGAAATATGAGTATTTCATAGTAGTTTTATACTATTTGTAAAAGTAATGATGCTGAAGAGGCATTTCAGTGATGCAATTTCATATCTTATTTTTAAAATCCTATAAAGATGAACATTAATAAAAATTTTTAAGCAATCAAACAAAAGACTGGACTATATTTAAAACTGACTTGGAATGAGCAAAGGGTGTCTCTATAATCATATCAATTTAAGAAACTTTCAACTTGCTGTCTAATGCAATAAGATATTAAACAACTGTTGAGCCCAGCCGCATGGCTCAGTGGTTGAGCATCAACCTGTAAACCAGGGGGTTATGGTTCAATTCCTGGTCAGGGCTCATGCCCGGGTTGCAGGCTTGATCCCCTGTGGAGGGCATGCAGGAGGCAGTCAGTCAATGATTCTCTTTTACCATTGATGTTTCCATCTCTCTCTCTCTGAAATTAATAAAAAAAATATATTAAAAAAACAACAAACTGTTGACGTGACATTTCTTAATGTGCACATAAATAATTCACAAAAATTTGGGTAAAAGAAATAGGTATTAAAAGCAATTGCTTTACTTTGAGAACTGTATAATCCTTAAAACTGTATTGCTATGCAGTTGTAAAAAAGTACTCTTACACTTTGAGACAGCATGGAGGGAACTAGAGAGTGTTATGCTAAGCAATATAAGCCAGTCAGAGAAAGATAAGTATCACAGATTTCACTCACATGTGGAATCTAATGAACAAAATAAACTGATGAACAAAATAGTAGTTCCAGAGACATAGAAGCATGGAACAGACTGTTGAATCTCAAAGGGAAGGCGGGGGTGGGTGAGGATGGGGAGAGATTAACCTGGGGAACTTATGCATATATGTATAACCCATGGACACAGACAATAGTGTGGTGAAGGCCTGGGACATGTGAGTGCAGGGTGGAGGGAGTCAGTGTGGGACAAAAAGGGGAGCATCTGCAATACTTTCAATAATAAAGATACATTTAAAAAAACTATATTGAAAAAAATATTGTTTAAATTGAGGCATGCATTTAATTATTGAAGAATAATCACAATGCTAGTTAATGGAGTAACAATTTGAAATTTAGTGGTACTGGTTCATTCAAGGTATACATATATATGCATACATATGTATATATCTACTAAAGCCTGGTGCATGGATTCATGCACATTGAAAGGAAATTAATTAGAAGGTGGCCGGCAGGGTAGGACTGGGAGAGACAGGCTGGACATGCCCTGGAGCCAACCTCCTGAAGTCTCGCCCTGGCTGGCCGCACCTGGGGCGATGCCGGGGATCGAAGGGCATCTTCAGAGTGAGTGGGGTCCTTCAGGCAGGTGGGGGTCCCTTGGCCTGGCCTGTGGGGATCCAGCCGAAACTGGCAGTTCGATATCCCTGGAGGGGTCCCAGAGTATGAGAGAGCACTCTGCAAAGTTGCTGTCGTTGGGCAGCTCCTGTGCTGAGCATCTGCCCCATGGTGGTCAGTGTGCATCATACCTACTGGCTGGTTGGCTGGTGGCTTCGCCTTTTATATATATAGATATCTACCTCTCTACATATACTGGAGAGCTTATTTAAATTTATTATTAAGTTATTAGCAAGAACAAGCCTTTACATCTAAATCCCAAAGTAAAGACATCTCATTTATAAGTATTATTATTGCTATGATAAATTAGAACTGAAATTAAAATTGATACTCAATAAGGTGTCATCATTTATCATGAGATTAGTATTTTTGATAGCAGAATAACAAAATGTTAAATGATGTCCATCAGATTCCCTATTTGTTGAAACAATAAAGAAAAAACATCCCTGTCATGCGATTCTAGAAGTATACTCTCGCCTGGTTTTGAGTAGTTTATCATGCAGGTCAGTGGTTCTCAACCTTCCTAATGCTGTGACCCTTTAATACAGTTCCTCATGTTATGGTGACCCCCAACCATAAAATTATTTTTGTTGCTACTTTATAACTGTAATTTTGCTACAGTTATGAATTGTAATGTAAATATCTGATATGCAGGATGTATTTTCATTGTTACAAATTGAACACAATTAAAGCATAGTGAATAATCACAAAAACAATATGTAATTATATATGTGTTTTCCGATGGTCTTAGGCGACCCCTGTGAAAAGGTTGTTCGACCCCCAAAGGGGTCGCGACCCACAGGTTGAGAATCGCTGGTGTAGGTTGGGAAGCACTGAAAGACAGCAGGAGACCCTGTTGGTAAAGGGTGTGGAACCAATCAAGCCAGGGACTCCACTCGGAGCCCTGCCTGGCCGCTGGCACGGTGGCCGCTGCTCCTACAGGCCTCTCCATCAGGCAGGGCGGGTCACAGCGGGCACATCAGGGCCAGTGACTGGCTGGGCCTCCACGTGCCAAGGTGCCCTCGGACAAATGGCAGCCGGCGGCCTGCTGTGGCAGATAGAGTGATGGCGCAGCCCTGCCTTGTGGCCAGCTGACAGCCACAGAGCCTCGCAGAGAATGGATGCCCCTGGTCAAGCAGGGTTGGTCCTACCATCCACATCCACATCCACTAATGGGAGGCGCAAGGGATGCTCCCTCACCCAGCGACCTGGGAGCCCGTCCCCAGGTGAGAGGAGGAGAGCTCCGAACGCTAAGGCCAGGTTCAGAGAGGCAGTGGTGGAGGAGTCAGAGCTCCACTGCATACCCTTCATCAGGAACTAGATGCGCTTCTGGGAATGAAGGGTTCCCAGGGTCTGGCAGCTCCATTTTGGGAAACCACTTTAAAGAAATATTGTTTGTGTGAGTGTGTATAAATATTTATGTAAAAAGGCATTAATTAACACTGTGTTTTACATTGGAATGCCCCTATACATACTGAATACTCAGCCCCAGGAAGTGGCTCAATGGGTGAACGTGGACTCATGAACAAAGAGGTCACCTATTGGATAACCTGTTAGGGCATATGCTGGGGTTTTCAGCTCCATCACCAATAAGGGGTGGGCAAGAGGCAGCCAATCCATGTTTCGCTCTCAACGATGATTCTCTCCATCCCTGTCTCTTTCCCCCCTCTCTAAAATCAATAAAAACATATTAAAAATACTAAATACTCAAATAGAATGCCTTTATTGTCTTAATAATATCATACCTGTGTATTATATTTAATACAATGGAATTATATACAATAAAAATATTTACATAGAACTTTTAATGCCATAAAAACATTGTAATTATACAGTGTTAGTTGGGAAAATTAGAATAAGAATGTATAATTATAGGATGCCAGAAATACAGCACATATTTATAGATATGAATATATGGTCAAATATAGTCCATTTTTCTATTTAATATTAAATTATCAAAATATTAGTAAATTCTTAATCATCTACTTGTATTTCAATGCAATGAAAACATTTTATTATTCAAATAACTCTAAAATGTACATTGAAACTTACATAATAATGTTAATATTTAAGTTTATTACTTTACAAACAAAATTGGTAGCTTTTTTTTTAGTAATATTTTAACAAATAAAATGTAGAAAAATAGGTTAAGTTAATTTAGAATGAAGGGAATCTGGAAAAATTGTTCCAATTTTTTCTTGCAATGAAAATTTCAATGCCTTTATTTTACATACTCATTTAAAATATTAAATGTCATCTAAACTGTATAATTTAATGTCTTACATGAATATCTTTTTGTTTTTAAACCTTTATTGTTGAAAGTATTACATAGGTCCCCATTTTTTTTCCCATTGACCCTTTCTATCTTGCTGGCAGTCCCACGCCTTTACCACCTATATAATTTAGAGATAGATATGAAGCCATTTATTCAATTATTACATGACAGTTCCTTTTTAGAAACAAATAAAGCAACATTTGGATTTCTTTTTGTTCTGAATAGATGAAAATGATAGCAAAATCAATAAAGAGAATTGTAAGGTCAAGATGAAGAGCCTTCCCAATTCAGGTCTTAATTTCAGGAACAATTTGCCATGACATCTGTGTAGTCTCTTCATGGAAGTTTAGCAGACCTGACAGCTAATTAATTATAAAGCAGGATTAGAAACTGGGCAGAAGTGCTGGCAGAGGAGAATCCATCTTTTGTGTCAACATGTTTCAATATGTTCATTTTCTTAGGCCTGAAACACATACCCCTAGTAAATCATTGTTTATCTTTAAGCTCAAAAAGGAAATCAAACATGACTTGAACAATTACTAAGATATCCTCAGTGAAATGCAGTCTCAAAGAAGAAACATAAAAACAAATTAGACTATGTATGTGAATGTGTTTATGGTCTAAATTATATGCAGTGTCTAAAATTACTTTATTTTAAAAATATAAGACAGAAATACAAAACTATAAATAGACATTGCATATAAAAGATCAATTATTAAATATAGATGCAAAGTAATAGATTATGATTTAAGAATACTAAGCTTAAGCTAACTATGTCATTATAAATTAAATAGGAAAACTTTGATAATAAGAAATCATAGGGAAGCTCAAGAACTCTAGCAAGATAAATACAAAACAACAACAAAAGAAAAATAAACCTACATCTAGACATTACTGTCAAACTATTGAATATCAAAGATAAAGAAAAAGTTCAGAGGGAAAAAACATCTTATATCTAAAATTTATATGGAGAAACGAAAAACCCTGAATAGACAACACAGTATTAGGAGAAAAATAGAAGTTGGAAGAGGGACACTGTCTGACTTCATGACTTATAAAGCTATAATAACCAAGGCAGAGTGGTTTGTCAAAAGGATACATAGAGGAAAGGAATATATTAGCCCGAAATAGACACACAAATATAGTCAACTGATCTTTGACAAAGGAGCAAAGGGCATACAACGAAGAAAAGCTATATCCTTTTTTAGTAAATTGTGCTGAAACAACGGTATCCATGTGCAAAAAAATGAATCTAGACACAAACTTTACATGCTTCAAAAAAATTAACGAAAAGTGCATCATGAACCTAAATGTAAAATGCAAAACCAAAGAACTCCTACAATATAACATAGGAGAAAATCTAAATGGGTTTGGGTTTGGTAACTTTTTAGGTACATCGAAAAGCACAATCTATGAAAGAATGACTTGAAAATTTGAACTTTATTAAAATTAAAATCTTCTCTGAGAAATTCATTATAAAAAGAATGAAAAGTCACAGGCTGACAGAAATATTTGCAAAAGACATTTCTGATTAAAGACAGCTACCCAAACATACAAAGAATTCTTAAAAATCAACAATAAGAAAACAAGCTGAATAACAAATGGCCAAATATCTTTACAGATAGCTCCCCAAAGAAGGCTTACAATTCACTAATAAGTATATGACGAAAAGGAGCTCCATATGATCTGCCATGAGGGAATAGAAACTAAAACCAGTTACCAAAGCTACATTTATTAGAATGGCCAAAACCTGGGACACTGATAATACCAAATCTTATGAGAATATGGGGCAACAGAAACTCTCATTCACCAGTGAGAGAAGGCAAAATGGCACAGCCACTTTGAAAACCAGTTTGGCAGCTTCTTACAAAACTAAATACACACATAGTATGACTCATCAATTGCACTCTGATATTTTTCATGAATTAAAAACTAAAATCCACACAAAAACCTTCACACAGGTGTTAATGGCAGCTTTATTCATAATCACCAAAGCTTGGAAGCAACCAAGATGTCCTTTAGTAGGTGAATGGATAAACTTTGGTACATCCAGACAATGCAAGATTATTCAGTACTAAAAAGAAATGAAACATCAAGCCAAGAAAGTACATGGAGGAATCGTAAACATGTATCACTAAAGTGAAAGAAAAGCCAACCTGAAAATGCTACATTCTCTATGGTTCCAATTACATGACACTCTGGAAAGAGCAAAACTGTGAAGACAATACAATCAATGGTTTATGGGAGTTAGGGAAAAATGAGGGATGAATTAGTTGAGCACAGGTATAAAGGGCTCTAAAACTATTCTGTATAATACTATAATATTAAATGTATGTCAGTATAAATTTCTACAAACACTTAGAATGTACAATAATCTGTGGACTTTGGGTGATAATATTGTGTCAATATAGGTCTATCAATCATAGCAAATGAATCACTCTGATGGGGGATGTTGGTAGTGGAAGACTCTACATGTGTGAGTCATGAGATATATGGGAAATCTATGTACTTTACAATTTAATAAACTTAAAAATACACTTAAAAAATGAAGAGATGCAAATCAAAAAGACAATGAGGTACCATCTCCCATCTGTCAGAATGGCTATCATCAACAAATTAACAAACCACAAGTGCTGGCTAGAATGTGGAGAAAAAGGAACCCTCATCCACTGCTGGAGGGCATGCAGTACCTCTACACAATGCAATAAACCCTCCACATAGAATAAAGGCACAAGATAAATAGGAGAAAGATACATGTCACATGATCTCACTCATTTGTGGAATATAATAAACAATGTAAACTGATGAACAAACATAGAACCAGAGACATAGAAGCATCGAACAGACTGTCAAACCTATGAGGGAAGGCAGGGGGTGAGGAGGTAAGAGATCAGCCAAAGGACTTGTATGCATGCATATGACCATAACCAATGGACACAGACAGTAGGGAGGTGAGGGCCTGTGCTGGGAGGCGGGAGTGGCCATGGAGAGGTCATTGGGGGAAAAAAGGAGACTCATGTAATGCTTTAAACAATAAAAAATTTAAATTAAATATAAATAAATAAATGAATAAAGTGTATATAACAAATAAATGAACAAATGAATGAATGAATGTTGATTTCTGTCTCCATTATAGCTAATTATAAAATTAATGTTTAAAATAACACCACACTAAACTAAATAAGCTCTACTTTGTAATACTATTTTCTGAGAGATAGAGTTTCATGTCTAGAATAACATGTTCCTTATAATCAGAAAAATTTGAATATAATTTTGACCTTGTGACTTATGGCATGTATTCTTCTTTTGCATCTGCTTCCTCAAAATAACTTTTAAAAAATATATACTCAGCGATTATAAGAATATTAAATATGTTGTCAGTATAGGAAAATATTCTACTGCTACATAGCAACTTTTCCAAAGGATTAAATTGCATCTATTTTGAAACTGGATAATTTGTCTCATTGGAAATCATAACTAGCAGACTACAAATACAGGATGGCCAAATGTAAGTTTATATTTGTGAGACACAAAAAGATAGAGTTTATTCTTGTATTATTATTTACTAGAGGCCCAATGCACAAATTTGTGCACTGGTGAGGGGTGTGGCTTGTGGGGATCGACACACTGTGGGAGCACCTGCTCATCCCGGTCAGCCAACTGGCACTCCCACTGTGGGAGTGCACTGACCACCAAAGGGAAGCTCCTGAATTGAGCATTTTCCTCCTGGTGGTCAATGTGTGTCATAGCGATTGGTGGACTGGTCGTTCTGGTTGTTCCACCATTCAGTCATCGGGCTTTTATATATAAAACTAGAGGCCCGATGCACAAAATTAGTGCATGGGTGGGGTCCGTAGGCCTGGCCAGCAATCAGGGCTGATCTGTGGGGTGACCAGCGGGCGATCGGGGGGCCCCCACTGGCTCCTGCCTTGGCTGGCCTGGGGCCTGCGGGCTGGGGGCAGCTCCTGCATTGAGCATATGCCCCTGGAGGTCAGTGCATGTCATAGAAACCAGTAGTTTCACCGGTCGTTCTGCAGTTTGGTCCATTTGCATACTAGGCTTTTATTATATATATAAAATTCTTTATTGTATTATTTTATTTGTATTACAACTATATATTTTTGCCCAACCCTGTATGTGAGTCTCTTTTGACTTAGCCTAGTTATTATAATTAGAGTTTTCATATATCTGCAGCTATTAATTCCATAACATTGCTAAACAATGCTTTTTTCATGGATTCCAAATCCAAAATTTGTTTAGGTGGGATTCTTAGGAAGGTGTGTTCTCCAGGAGTTAAAAAAAGAAGTAGCCCTGATGACATATGGCTACTCTTTATGGAATTCTGTCTGTGTATTCATGTTTGCTTTTTGTTGTTGTTTTTTTTTCCAGTTAATGTCTACTACATATTTTCCCCTTTTTTTCTTTTTTCTGAAGTTCAGTGTTGCTATTTTTCATAAAAAGGCTCCTTACAGCTGAACTGGGTATGTAAATTGGACCAGTCCATGACCTCTCTGGGCTTCATCAATACTAAATATTAAAATAACAATGAAAGCCTAGATTCTGAGTTACATTGCATATTAGAAATTAATTAGTCTATGTGTTAACTTTTTTCTTGTCAGCTCTACTTCCTAAGTGAAAGCTTTAAAGATTATTCTAACTCAGTGTAATCAATTGTGAACATACTCTCATAGAATGCAGTGATGGAAGGACATGTAAAACTTACCTTTGGGACCAGCTAGTTTACTTAGAAGGTGACTCCAGGAAGAGAATGAAGAATTGTGAAAGTGAGTCAGAGAAAGGATAAAAGTAAAATAAAGAGTTTGTTAAGCTGGTCATCACTTTTGAAAAGATGGGCTTATCCTCATTGTGGACCATCTGGTTAACTGTAGAATGTACATTAGACTTTCATGAGAGAGCAAAAAGCCTGGATAATTTATCTACCACCATGTATGCTCCATTGGTTAATGGTTCCTTCTGGAGTTATCAATTCTCCCACATTTTTGAGGTGCAACTGCGTTCAGCATCGGAGCTTTTCTCAGCTTTGGAGAAAAGCAGCTAGAGGTCAAGGTTCATGCTTGATGTGGGACTCTGGGACGAATGTAAAGAAGAATTGCAGCATCTATAACTATGTGCCAGGCATTGTTTATATGTTTTAGAGGCAATAGCTATTTTACCTTATTCACCCAATGGAAAACATAAACATCATCCCTGTTATGAAGAAACTAAGGTACACATAGACCAACATATCCAATATGACAGCCAGTGAATGACTGAGTCAGAAATTCCCCTCTCAGCAGTTTGGTTCTGGCCTAGCACTTTCAGTAACTAGACATACTGACCTTAAAGTGTTTAAAAATACATATTTAATATCACTGTTCACAAGAAGTTTTCCCCCAAATAAACACCACTGAGAAATTGTTGAATTTCAGAAATTCTGGTATGTGTAGCCCATGATGTTTCACACTGTCAGTGTCTGTTCCATATGAGGATCACAGAAGTTTGTAGATCAAAACACAATATAATTTGCTATAGTGATTTTCCAACAACAACAACAAAAAAACATTGCTCATTAAAACTCAATAGCAGAAACAGCACTTCTCCAAACTATTTCAGTTGTTTTCTTAAGGCTGTTATTTACTTTAACCTGCTGAGTTAAGTGTCTCTAGTGTGTTTGCTGGATAACTTCACCCTCTTATTATTTTGATGTTCTACTATATGTTTTAATTCCATTGATGTTACCATCTTATCCCTATCACACATAAAAATGTACTTTTTATATTTTATAACATTTTACTTATTTATTTTTTTCAATTTTATTGAAATATAATTGACATATAATATTGTATTAGTTTAAGTTGTACAACATGATGACTTGATGTATGTCTATTGTGAAGTGATTACCACGATAAAGTTAGTTAACATTCATCACCTTATAAAGTTATAATTTGCTTCCTATTAACATATTAAATTATCACTCACTCAAAATTAAATATATTACACAGAATTTAATATGCATACATCATCATTAGAAATAATTTTAGAACGCTTTTACTGAAACACCTGTCCTACAAAGTTCTGGCTTTTCGTGAGTTAGTTGAGAGTATAAACATGCTGTTGTTTTCACTACATCTCTTTTATTTCAATAATTCTTATACAAATATCACACAAACTTCAAGGCATATCACAATACATTTGAAGTTTTATTAAACATGCCAGATCAATTCTTTTTTTTCTATTATTTTTACTTAATCTATGCCTTCCTTGAACTCCTTGTTCTGATTAAATTGTCATTTGGTCTGATACATTGCTACAAGTTTTTTTCTCCTTCAGATATTGTTCATAGATATTCTCTAGTGCCTTTTACAAAATCCCATATAATAAAAGCCTGATATGCTAAGTGTCCAGTCAACCAGTTGACAGTTCAACAAATCAAAGTGTAATATGCTAATGATTTGCTAAGGCTGCTCAACCGCTCACTATGACATGCACTAACCCCCAGGGGGCAAACAGTCAACCAGTTGCTATCATGTGCACTGACCACCAGGGGAAAATGCTCCAACTCATATGTTAGCTTGCTGCTGGGGTCTGGCTGATCAGCATTGAGCGAGATGGGCCAGACATGCCCCGGAGCTCTCCTGTGGTCCCTCCTGGCTGGCCAAACTCCTGCGTCCCTCCGTGGTTACAATTGTGCACCAATGGGGTCCCTCGGCCTGGCCTGCACCCGCTCGCAATCTGGGACCCCTCGAGGGATGTTGGATAGGCGGTTTCAGCCCAATCCCGCAGTTCCAGGCAGAGAGACCCCATTGGTGCACGAATCCATGCACCAGGCCTCTAGTAATAAAATAAAAAAGAAGGATTTATTTTGTCATAAAATAAGACAGTACAACTGTTATATGTTTGGGCAGACTGTTCTTAAGGGTAGTTTTTGTTTTGTTTTGTTTTGTTTTTATCAACAGAGCACAGATATTGCTCTTCTGTGTGTTGATTTCCTGTTGCATATACAACATGATGTAATTATCTTTGCCCTATAAGTAAATTGTAAACTGCATTTTCTCTCTGGAAGCTTGTAATATTTTATCTTTATCCAAATACTGTATGAAATCACTTATATGTAGAATCTAAAAAAGTAAAACTTGTAGAAACAGAGAATTGTCATTACCAAGGGCTTGGGCATGAAATGGAGACATGTTGATCAAAGGGCACAAACTTCTAGTTAGAAGATGAATAAATTCCAGGGAGCTA
>NW_006287706.1:1158543-1162580 GCF_000327345.1 Myotis davidii
TAAAATAATTCTTTTGTTGGGGCAATAATTATTGATAAAATTATATAGGTTGCAAGTGTACATTTCTATGATGCATGATTTGTATATTGCATTGTGTCCCCACCACCCAAAGCAAATAACCTTAGTCACTATATATTTGACCCCCTTTAACCTTTACTACTCCCCACAGCCCTTTCCTCTGGTAACTGCCATGCTGTTGTTTGTGACTGTGAGTTTTTATTTGTTTGTCCTGTTTGTTCTTTTGTTACTTTCTGTTTTATATCCCACATTTGAGTGAAATTACATGGTTCTTAACTTTTTTCTGTCTGACTTATTTCACTTAACATGATATTCTCAAGGCCCACCTCACAAATGGCAGTATTTCATTTTGTCTCATGGATGAGTACTAGTCCATAGTATATACGTACCACGTCTTTTTATTCAATCATCTATGCGGGACACATCAGTTGTTGCCATGTCTTGGCCACCATGAATAATACTACAATGAACATAGGTGATGCATATATCTTTGTAAATAAGTGTTTTCAAAATTTTCAGGTAGATACCCAGAAGAGGGGTTGCTGGGTCATATGGTAACTCTATTTTTAATTTTTTGAGGAACCTTCATACTGTTTGTCATAGTGGCTAGACTAGTTTATATTCCCACCAGCAATGAATGAGGGTTTTTTTTCTCTCCACAACCTCTCCAACATTTATTAGCCATTCATCTTGTATTAGCCATTCTAATAGGTATGAAGTGGTATATTATTGCAGTTTTGATTTGCAGTTCCCTGATAGCTGGTGAAGTTGAGTATCTTTTCATATATGTTGACTATTTGTATGTCTTCCTAAGAAAAGGGTCTATTCAGATATTTTGCCTATTTTTAAATGTTTATAAAGTAAAATATTTTAATCAAAATGGCTGATTGAAAAAACATTTTTAAAATATAAAATCTTACTGGTGACTTAATTAAAATATTCCCTTTCAATAAACAGGGCTTTTTAAAATCTTTGTGGCATTAATTTTACTTGTTTTCATTTACTAACTTTTGTTAGTTTTCTAGGTCTTCCCTTCTTCATTCTGAAATGGTACACTTTTTCATATTGTAGGTGCAAATGTCCCGTTTACCTCTGAGCCCTCTCCAGAGCTAGGTCTAGAGACCCTAGCCCCCTTCTTTGCTGGGCTTGCATTGCTCAGTTTTAGTAAGAACCTAATTAAGTCAACTTAGTGAAAATCTCCTCACGCTTGCTTGCCTTCAACAAGAATCTGCTTAAGAGGTTTGACAAAAAATCTCCCTACCCTTGATGCGTCTTAGTAATTTCCCATCCCCTGATTCCCTATTCTGTTTTGGCTATAAATCCTCTCTTGTCTTGCTATATTCAGAGTTGAGTCCTACCTCTCTCCCCTAATGTGATAGTCTTGATTCCTGCCTCAATAACCCTGAATAAAGTCCTTACCATTTTAACAAGTATAAGAATTTTATTTCTTTAACATAGGCCACCCTATTTGTCTTCCAAGTCTCTTATACTGTCACTCATATTTGCCATCAATTTACTTATAAACTTAATGTATGAAACATTCCACTTGGTATTCTATGATTTAAGTATTGATCCTATTTAGTTTCAAATATAAAGATTATGTTTTTATAATAGCAAATTTATAGTTCAGAAAGTTTTTTTTTTTTATTCCACTCATGATGTCTCCAGGAAATTAGTCAGTTTTGTTAAATTTCCTTTTGGCTCTTGACAGGTTTTCATTTAAACAAGAGAGAATTTTTTAGGATGCTAAGTTTATTTTTAAATAATTATAAATTTTTTTCTATATTCATGGTGGTCAATTCCCATAGTACTGGCATATAAAATAATTTTGGTTCACTTTGGGTAGCAGGAAAACAGAATCCAGTTGAGAGTTCTATATTTCTGCACTTGTAAGTCAGGGTCAAAAACTTAACCAATAATTACATTTCTGCTGAGTTGCCAAAATATCTGGAGCAAGGAGGTTGCACGGGAGTTGGAGGAGTCTCTACTCCCAGATCCCTCCAACTAGAGAAGCAATTTTCTACATTTTCTAATGACAGAAGCATTCACCCTGCAGCTGCAAGCACCTTGACATTTTTGAATATATGAAAAATGTGGAAGCCCTGGTAAGGTTCACTGTAAATAAACAATAGGTGGACCATTGCTCATTTTAAATGAGAAAATACATGTAACGCTATTAGAACTATGCCTAGCACAAATGCTAACTATTTTTTTTTTATTAAGAGGATCCACAGACTCTTATCAGACAGGCTTCATCTGGGAGTTAAATAATCATGTCTTCAACACACTGATTAGAAGTTCATTTCATCCAGATTTCCGAATTTACATTTTAAAGATTGCCCTCTAGGCAGAACCCGGATGTTCTTTATTGGTATTTTATTCTAGACTAGCATTTCTTAAGGAAAGGCCAGGTAAAAATTCTATTCCACCTTCTCCCTAGAATTTTTCTTTTTTATTCCCTTTTAAAATTTTTTAACTTAATATTCCATACATATGGAAAAATGTGCACATCATAAGCTTCTATTCTGAATTCTTATAAAGTTAAGACTCTTGCATAATTACTACTGAAAACAAAAACTATAATATTACCATCAAAACACAAGTCTCCCTCAACCACCCTAATCATTACACCTCCCAAAATATTACTATTATTTTCATCTATATCCCCAAAGATTGTATGGTTTTTATTTTAACTTTATATTATTGAAGCCATTAAGTATTTTTGTATCTGAATTTTTGTTGTTTACATTATACTGGTGAAATTCTTTATTCACATTGTTCTGTGTATTTATGCATCATTTTTATTTCTACACAATATTACTTTTTTAAACAATATGTGACAATATATCTGTCCAAATTTTATTCATTGTTAGCTACTACAGATTATATTGCTATAAAAACACTGTTCTTTTTTTTTGGTGCAAATATATACTTAATTCTGTTGGTTATATCTCTAAAAGGGATTTGCTTGGTAATAGAGCATGCATGTGTTCAATTCTAGTAGATGTCATCAGTTTTGCAAAGTACCAGTTTCACCTCCCTTTCCCCATAGCAATATGCAAGGACTACCATTGCTTCACAATTTTGCCAATCCTCTTTAAGTTTAATTTTTAAAAATTCATTGTTCAAAGTATTACCTATGTCACATATGTCTCATTTTTCCCCTATTGATCTCCCCCCACCACCACCACTCCCGCCTCCCAGGACAAGCCCCTACTGCCCCAGTGTCCCTGTCCATTGGTTATGCTATTATGCATGCATACAAGTCCTTCAATGGATCCATAATTCCCCCTCCCCTCCCTTGCCTTCTCTCTGAGGTTGGATGGTCTGTTCAGTGTTTCTCTGACTCTGGGCCTATTTTTGTTCATCATCTCATGTTGTTCATTATATCCCACATATGAGTGAGGACATGTGATACTTATCTCTCTCCAACTCGCTTATTTCACTTAGCATAATGCTCTCCAGTTCCATCCATGCTGTTGCAAATGGTAAAAGCTTCTTCTTTTTTATAGCAGCATAGTGTTCCATTGCGTAGATGTACCACAGTTTTCTAATCCACTCATTTGCTGATGGGCACTTAGGCTATTTCCATATCTTAGCTATTGCAAATTGTGCTACTGTGAACATAGGGGACCATATGTCCTTTCTAATTGGTATTACTGGTTTCTTAGGATATATTCCCAGAAGTGGGATTATTGGGTCAAATGGGAGTTCCATTTTTAATTTTTTGAGGAATCTCCATACTGTTTTCCACAGTAGGTGTACCCATCTGCATTCCCACCAGCAGTGCAAGAGAGTTCATTTTTCTCATATCCCAGCCAACACTTGTCCTTTGTTGATTTATTGATGTAGCCATTCTGACAGATGTGAGTAGGTACCTCATTGTTGTTTTGATTTGCATCTCTCTGGTGGCTTTGCATCTCATTGGTGACTTTGAGCATGTTTTCATATGTCTCTCATTCTTCTGTATGTCCTCTTTCAAAAAGTGTCTATTTAAGTCCTTTGCCCATTTTTTTGAT
>NW_006287706.1:1162615-1166117 GCF_000327345.1 Myotis davidii
ATGTTTAAGTCCTTTATACATTTTGAGTTTATTTTTGTGTATGGTGTAAGTTGGTGGTCTAGTTTCAATGTTTTGCATGTATCTGTTCAATTTTCCAAGCACCATTTGTTGAAAAGAGTGTCTAGACTCCATTGTATGTTCTTGCCTCCTTTGTCAAATATTAATTGAGCATAATGGCTTGGGTCGACTTCTGGGTTCTCTGTTCTATTCCATTGATCTATATGTCTGTTCTTGTGCCAGTACCAGGCAGTTCTGAGCATAGTGACTTTGTAATATAGCTTTATATCTGATATTGTGATCCCACACACTTTTTCTTCTTTCTCAGGATTAATACAGCTATTCGGGGTATTTTTTTATTCCATATGAATTTTTGGAAAGTTTGTTCTAGGTCTGTGAAACATTCCATTGGTATTTTAATGGGGATTGCATTGAAGCTATAAATTGCTTTTGGTAGTATGGACATTTTAATGATGTTGATTTTACCAATTTATGAATATGGTATGTTCTTCCATCTGTTTATGTTTTCCTCTTTATCTCTTTTTTTCAATGTCCTGTTGTTTTCCAAGTTCAGGTCTTCTAACTCCTTAGTTAAGTTTATTCCTAGGTATCTTAATTTTTCTTTTTGTGCAGTGGTAAATGGGATTTGTTTTTTGTTTGTTTTTCATTTCTCTTTCTGTGAGTTGTACCATCCTTGCATCCCCAGAATAAATCCCAGGTGATCATGATGTATGATCTTTTCAATACATTGCTGGATCTGATTTGCTAGAATTTTGTTGAGGATTTTATCATCTATGTTCATCGGGGATATTGGCCTGTAGTTCCCTTTCTTTGTGGTGACTGTATCTGTTTTTGGAATTAGGGTAATGCTAGCTTCATATAAAGTGCTTGAAAGTTTGCCTTCCTCTTGAATTTTTTGGAAAAGTCTGAGGAGGACATGTTTTAGTTCTTCTTTGAATGCTTGGTAGAACTCCCCTGTAAAGCTGTCTAGACCAGGGCTTTTGTTTGCTGGAAGATTTTTGATTACTGCTTCAATTTTATTGATAGTTATTAGCCTATTCAGGTTTTTTTATTCTTCCTGATTAAGTTTTATAAGATTGCATTTTCTAAGAATATGTCTATTTCGTCTAGGTTGTCCAGTTTGTTAGAGTAGAGTTGTTCATAGCATTTTTTTTTTAACAATTCTTTGTATTTCTGTGAGGTTTGTTGTTACTTTCATTTATGATTTTGTTTACTTAGGTCCTCTCTTTTTCTTTCTTACTGAGCCTGGCTAGAGGTTCATCAATCTTCTTTATCCTTACAAAAAACCAGCTCCTGGTTTTATTAATCTTTTGTATTGATTTTTTGGTCTCCATGTCATTCATTTCTGGTCTGATCTTTATTTATTATCTCCTTCCTTCTGCTTACTCTGGATTTTTCTTGTTGTTCTCTTTCTAATTATTTAAATTGTAGGGTTAGATATTTTATTACCATTTTTTCTTGTTTTTTGAGGTAGGCCTGTAGAGCTATGAACTTACCTCTCAGGACTGCTTCCACTGTGTCCCATAGATTTTGGATTGCTGTGTTTTCATTGTCATTTGTTGCCATGATGCTTTTTATTTTTACTTTGATCCCTTTGGTAACCCAATCATTGTTTAATAGCATGCTATTTAGCTTCCAATTGTTTGATTTTTTTGTAATTGTTTTTATTGTAGTTGATTTCTAATTTTATGCCATTGTGATCTGAGAAGATGCTTGATATGATTTCTATCTTCTTGAATTTGAAGAGATTTTGCCTGTGTCCCAATATGTGGTCTATCTTTGAAAATGACCCATGTGCACTTGAGAAGAATGTATATTCTGTAGCTTTGGGGTGAAATTTTCAAAGATATCAATTAATTCCTGTGGCAAGTTGGCACAGCCATGGCATACTCAGCCCCAGGGTGCCTTATGTGCCTTGCCAGCTCAGCCAGGTTCAGTGACCCTGAGACGAGGCAGTGAAGGATGGAGAAAAGACAGACAAGAGAAAAAGCTGGGTCTAGGTGGGACGCTGTGTCTTTATTTTGTAGCCGGATACCACGAGGCAATGTAAGGGTGTGGTCAAGATGTTTACAACATTCTGGTTGGTTTCAATCCTACTCAGTTACATGCACCTGAATTCTATAAAGCACACATCACTCAGACACATGGGGCCACATGTTCAGACCATAGGCTCAAGCTTACAACTATAGCTGTTGGCTATCATTGTGCTGGGAGGGCTCTGCCCTCCAAGCTGGGGCTTGCATGTGACAATGTAAGGACTGTGCCCTCTCATCAGTCTGAGGCTTAAAAATCTGTCCAAACACTGTAGCTGCTCCCCCCAAATCCCATCTGATCTAGTGAGTCATTTAGGATTGATGTTCCTTTGATGATTTCTTGTTTAGAGGATTTATCCAGTGGTGTCAATGGAGTAGTAAAGTCCCCTACTATGACTATATTGCTGTCAATCTTTCCCTGGATATCTTTGAGAAGTTTTTTGATGCATTGGGGTGCTCCTATATTGGGAGCATATATGTTTACCAGAGTTATATGCTCTTATTGTATCGATTCCTTTAGTATCATGAAGTGGCCTGCCTAATCTCTTGTTGTAGCTTTCATTTTGTGGTCTATTTTGTCAGATACAAGTATTGCTACCCAGCTTTTTTTTTTCATTTCCATTCACCTGAAATTTTATTTCCATCCCTTCACTTAAGTCTGAGTGAGTCCTTGTTCTGAGGTGGTTCTCTTGTAGATAGCAGATATATGGGTCATGCTTTTTTTTTTTAATTCATTCAGCTACCCTGTATATTTTGATTGGAGCATGTAATCCATTTACATTTAAAGTTATTATTGATAGGTACTTCTTTGTCACCATTTTTATTCTTTATGCCTGTGTTCCTTCTTCTCTTCCTATTTCTTCTTTTTATAGCAGACCTTTTAGCATTTATTACATTGGTGGCTTTGTGGTAATAAACTCTCTTAGCCCTATTTTGTTTGTGAAGCTCCTTTTTCACCTTCAATTTTAAATGATAGCCTTACTGGGTATAGTATTCTTGAATTCAGTCCCTTGATTTGCAGTCCCTTGATTTGTATATTTCATTCCATTCCCTTCTCTCATTGATGTTTCTGTTGAGAAATCAGTTGATAGTCTAATGGGAGATCCCTTATAGGTAAATAGGTAAGTTTCTGTCTCTCTCTGGCAGCCTTTAAGATTCTTACTTTGCTGTTTGTGTTTTTGCCAATTTAATTATGATGTGTCTTGGTGTTAGTCTTCTGGGGTTTATCTTGTTTGGGACTCTGTGTGCTTTTTGAACATGTATGATTTTTTTTCTTCCCAATATCAGGGAAGTTTTCTGTCATTATTTCTTCAAACAGATTTTCTATTCCCTTGCTCAGTTTCCTATTCTTCTGGCACCCCTATTATGCAGATTTTGTTTTGTTTTGTGTTGTTCCAAAGTTCCTTTAGCCCTCCTCCTGTTTTTTAAGTTTTTTTTTTCTAGATGCTGTT
>NW_006287706.1:1166194-1175929 GCF_000327345.1 Myotis davidii
TTTTAGTCTACTGTTGATATTTTCCATTGTGTTCTTTATTGCAGCTATGTAAGTCTTCATTTCCTCCTGGTTCTTCTTCATTTCCTCTTGTTTCTTACACATGTTGTTGAATTTATGTTCCATCCTTTTCAGTGTCCTTATGACCATTACTCTGAATTTTTTCTCTGACAAATTGCTTGCCTCCAATTTTGTTTACTTCCTTTTCTGGTGATTCCTCCTTTTCTTTCATATGGGGGTTGTTTCTTTGTCTCCCCATTTGTTGCTCTCGGACTGTCTGGTTCTGTGGCTCACTCTCTTCCACAATGACTAGAAGTCACAAAATACAACATTACAAGATACAACACATAGAAAACAAAACACGAATGCATTCACGACACTGATAACCCCAATAAAAGTGACCACCAGAGAAAAGAGAATTAGGGGAGAGAAAAAACACAAAAATGATAGTGAGGAAAGGAACAAAGGTAAGAGGGAAAAGAAAAAGAAGAAGAAAATTAGGGAAAAATATACATATATGGGGAGAAAATTCCACAAAACAAACAAAATATGCAACAAACACCCCCAAAAAAGGGGGAGGGATTAAATCTGAAGAGGCAGAGCTTATTTCCAAAAAGTAAGGTAAAGAAATTGAATGAATGGGGGAATGGCCACAGTTCAGTATAGAGGAGGTAGAAAGAGAATGAATGGGTAAGAAGAAAAGTAAAAAGCAAAATAATCAATAAAAAATTTCCCTTTCTTTAGTCTATCTATCTGTCTATCCATTCATCTATTTTTGGAAAAGGAGAACAGAGAGAAAATAGGCTTGAGTTTGGTGAGTGAAACTAATTAAGTAGTTAGGAGAAGAGAGCAAGCAAGGAGAGGAAAAACAAAAGCATTTAAAAATTGGCTAGTGAAGAAAGAGAAAAGAGAAGGGTTCATGGACTTGGAGCAGGAGATAGGAAATTAGATATATGAGTAAGCCAAGAGCAGATAAAGCAGATAAATTTTTAACAAGGGGTAAAAAAAAAAAAAAAAAGGAGAGAGAAAAATTAAGGCAGCAAGAGGAGAAGAGAAACAGGATGAAAAAGGGAGAAGTGAGGAAGAGAGGATTGGCAAAAAAAAAAGAGATAAAATAAAATAATGATAAAAATAGAATAAAGAACACTAATCCAATAAAATTAAAGGTTAAAGAATAATAAAATAAAATGAAGAAAAAAATGTTTTGCCTTTTCTTTCTTAAGTAAAAGATAAAAAATAAAAAAGTGAAGTAGTGAAGTGTCTTTTACTTCAGTTGAGTTTTAATGTCCCATGTGGTTGGTTTAAGACCACTCTCTACTGTTCTGTCCGCCACTTCCCAGTTTCCTGTTAGGAAATTAGCACTGTGTTGAAGTTCCCAGTGATCCACCGATCCTCTGTGTCTGTATCTGCTGCCTTGGTTTTAGGAAGGCAGGACCAATCTGCCTGCTTGTTCGTCTGCCTGCTTTCAGTCATATTTACACAAGCATCTATTTCTGACATGGGCTCTAGATGGTGGTGTTGCTGTATCAGTTTCTGGGACCAAATGGCCCCTCAACCCAGTTCCTGAGGGCTCCCTGTGGGTATTCAGATTCCTTGTTTCCCTGCAGAGATTGAGTTTGGCTGTGGCTGCGCTGCCAGGAGGGACTGGATCTTCAGGATAAAAATGGCTTTTTAGGGTTGCAGGTACCGAATTGTTCCAGAGTTGGATTACTCCCCAACCTCCAAAAAACCACCTCCACCTGCAGCCTTGGTGAGTGTTTGTAATGGAAAGAGTCTGTGTACTGGGTTTAACAAGTAAAAACAAGGAAAATATAAAGGCAGAGCAACCGCGCCACTGCGTGTTTCTCTCCCCCTGGTACCACATGGCTCCGAGCCTTCCTCAGGCTGCCTTTCAGGGTGCAGCCTCCCATGGCTGTGGACTTAGATCTAGATTCCCCAGCTTCCAGCAGCCCTGTGGGCCCTCCTCCAAAGGCAAGTGTTACGTGTGTCCCCACTGGACATGGACTTGGTGCAGCGCCGTTTCCTTCTGACCCTCTCCTCCTGGTAGTTGGGCATCTCTCTCTCTCCAGCCCATATCCCTGATCCTACTGTTCTCCAGACATCCTCTGTCCTTTCCAGTCATGGATTGCCTCACCAGTTGTGTTTAATTTGCTAATTCCAGGTGGATGTTATTTGAATTAGCTGTTTATTTTATCTGCTCCATGAGAAGGTGCAGGACACATCTGCCTATTTGGCTGCCATTCTGTCTCCCCCACCCTCACCCCCACCCAAACAAACTTTTTAGGAGCCCATGGCAGGGGAGGCTGGAGTCTCAACGTTCATGGGTTCGCAGCAGAGGCAGCGGGTCCCTGGCTGGTGTGACTGTAGGGTTCCGGGTGGTGTCCAAGAGCTCCCTGGGTGGAGATGAGGCTCGACTGCCAGTCACAGCAGTTCTCCCCTTCAAGATGTTGTGTCCTCTCTGGCAGAACCAGCCACCCTGGCAGAGATTGCAGAGATAGCAGAGGCTGCCTGGCTAGGGGAGCCTGGTCTGCCTGCTCCCAAAAGTTCTGTGGAATATAGCTGCACACACGCCCCACTTGTCCACGCACCCCCCTTTCACTCGTTCCCTCACTCACAAAGCAGATCCAAAATGACCATTCTAAATTTCCTCTTTACTTTTGAAAAAGCAGGAGATGCCCTAGCCGGTTTGGATCTGTAGATAGAGCATCGACCTGAGGGCTGAAAGGTCCCGGTTTCAATTCCAGGCAAGGGCACAGGGTTGCAGACTTGATCCCTATTAGGGGGTGTGAAGAAAGCAACCAATCAATGATTCCCTCTCATCACTGATGTTTCTATCTCTTTCTCCCTGCTTCTCTGAAATCAATAAAAATATCCTATATAATAAAAGTGTAATATGCAAATCGACCAAATAGCTGAACAGCAGAATGATCATCCGGATGACCATCCAGGACCATGCTATGACGCCCACTGTCACCAGGCCAACTGATGCTTGTACAATGTAATTGGTCAGGAGCCCAGCCATTGCCCCATGATTGCCCCACAAAGGGAGGTCCAGGCCACCAGCCAGCAGGGCGATCAATTGGGGGGGGGGCTCCACAATTGTCCCAAAGAGAGAAGTCCTGGCCATCGGCTGGCGGGCTGCGGTGGGTGGGCAGGGCCTCCATCTGCAAGGGAAGCTCAGGTCCCAGGTGCTAGAGGGAAGCTGGTGCCGGCAGCTGGGGGAAGCAAGGCCTACTCTTGCATGTATTTCTTGCATTGGGCCTCTAGTATTAAAATAAAAGCTTTAAAAAAAAGAGAAAAGAAAAAGCAGCATGTGAAAAATGGCCTTTCTATAGCACAAGAAAAATAACATTCTTATCATCAACTGAGAAGTTGAATGGAGAGAATTCTGTACAAACAAACCTTGTTAAAATAATTCTCATTTTATTTTCTCTCACATAGTTTAGTTACTTTTTCACAATTGCTCCTCTTTATTAAACCTGTTATAAAAGCTTGTAAGTTTTGTCACTGTTTAGAGTCGTTATTCCTTATGAAAGTTCCAGTGTCACAAAAAACTTCCATTAAATAAATGTTATGCATTTTCTTCTGTTTATCTCTCTCATATTCAATTTAATAATCAGGCCCAGGCAAAAAATCCTAAGAGTGTAGAAGTAAAATTTTTCTACCCTGTATTGTTTTAATATGTGTTTCTCAAATCACTACAGAAGTTGAGCCAATTTTTTAACAATCAATTGCATGTTTTGTTTGTTTGTTTGTTGTCTATTTGAGTTGAACTTTTTCTCATTAATTTTGTAAGTTATTTATATTATTAATATGTAAGGAAAAGTAAGGCCTCAATAAGATTCTAAAATTATGTCAAACTTATCATTGCCTGTCAAGGGAGTACTGTGCTCTTCATGTGTAAGTTCAGGGGGCTTCTACAAGGAAAAATTTAAGAGGGTTCTAGCAAAAAGAGTATATTCCCAAATGAAGCAAAATTCTAAATGTAAGTTCCTGCTCACAAGGTGAGCTGTAAACTATTTGTAATTGGATTTGACATGTTCAATTTTCATATCACAGATATGGAAATCTGGTTTCAGATAAGTCTGACATGAGTTGCATAAAAGCCAGCAGGCTGAAGATTCCTTAGGGAGGCGTACATTGCTGAAGCTTACCAGAGTTTTGATCAATATATTCTGGATGCAAGAACTTTGCCAGTTATATATTTTGTTACTACATCACCATTCTGATTTCCCTTATTACACCATTAAAGATATTTTATTTATTTTAATTAACAAAACTCTTTAACTTTGATGTAGCACAAATTTTCAGCCTTTCCCTCCAATGATTAGAGCATTTGGGGAGGTTTTTTTGTTTTTGTTTTTGTGTTTGTTTGTTTGTGGGTTGTGTGTGTGTGTGTGTGTGTGTGTGTGTATGTATGTGTGCTGATTAAGAAATTCTTTTTTAACTCAAAGTCCGGAGAATTTTCTATGTTTTATTTTTTCATTTGGATTGTCAGTCTCCTAGAATTGAATTTATGTAAGGGTGAGACAGGATAATGTTACACTTTGTCCATTTGGACTACTGGACCTGGAGCCTTTTATTGAAAAGAATGAAATTCCTCAGTGTTCTGCAATGCCACATTGGTTTAAAATCAAGTATTGTCTCATTTGTTGATTCCTTCTGAAAAATTTAGCTTATATTTTATCTTTGTCTATCATTGTTTCGAAATCAAACACTTTCCAAACTATACTTTAGAATTCCTTAAAATATGCTAATGTAAATGCTTAAGTATTAGCAGACTTTGTATAAAACTAGGTATGTGTTAAAGAGCATTAAAATCTCTAAATTCGCAAAATGTGTTCCAATTCCAAAGCACTTTAGCAGACATCATTTTGCTACAAGAGCATCCTGGTAGAGACTGGCTTGCATCTCTCTCTACCCATTCTTCACAGCAATTACCATGCTCTGACGACTGGTAGTTAACCAGCAGGATTTCCCTGAATTCTTATCTGATTTCATTAATTGTAAATCAGGAACATTATCTCCTAAAAGAAGGAGCTAATTCTTGACAGAAAAATATAACCAAATTTTAAAAAATACATAAAGAGCTTTTAAGAAATTTCTATTATAGTATTATCTTAAATGTTCTGAGTAAGCCAAAAAAAATTATAAATTTGTTTAGCATTTGTCTAATTGTGATTTTTTTTTCTTTTTCTTATTTTTTTTAAATTTATTTTTGTGCATAAATGTCTTCATCATTACACAATCGTTCCCATATCCCACATGATGTTACGCTTCTCTAACTAGGGATTATGTTGGGAACTGAAGTATATAAACACATGCCTTCTGAAATGAGAAATATCTATATTCAAATCTCAGTTTAATCAGTGGGTATGTAACACTGAGGAAACTGAAACTACATTCATATCATGGAACCAAAATACCATGGTTATCTCTGAATTCCCAGAAACAAAAAAGAGTTTTTCTTCTGGTGAAAGCTTAAAAATATGTTTATTAAAAATTGAGTTGTTATGAAATTGTCATTAAGAGCAGTGAGATAGCTTTTATTAAATTCCTTTAGGGAACATTAAAGTTTTTACCTTTTCAAGAGGAGACTTCAGCAAAACTCAGAGAAGTTTTCAAGAATGCCATTAAATCTCAGAGATGCACTCTCATGCACAACCTGAAGTGAACTTTAATCTCATGAATTTATTCTTTAGGTATTTGGAATGATCTTATTTGTGTTAACTTCATTAATTTACAGACAGATATTTGCAATTATCCTGTTGATAAATAGGTTAATCAGCATTTAACATAAGGGCAACATTCTCATCCTTCTGCTCAGAGGAGGTAAGATTCTCAGCCTTTAGACCCTTGGAATGCCAGGCTGATGGTACTGTTACCCTAATGACAAGCTGGAATCTAGGCTCTTGTCCCATGAAATTTGGAGAAGCAAATTAGCGGACTAAGCGATTTTAAGCAAAGGTGTGGAAATTTATTGGAAGTGTATTTAAATTCCCGCATGGGGAGGGATCCCCAAATGGGTAACCAGTGAGTCTCTGTCTAAGGATTTATAAATGCTGGCAGCTTCTTCGTCTGTACATGCTACTTTCTAATTGGACCCTTCTTTATTTTATGTCCCCTTGTGGGTTTTTTTTTTTTTTTTTTTTGGCTGTTGTTGTTTATTCCCCCCAGTTGGCAGATTTTTCCCCCTTCCCTGCTTAGTATCAGTTTCAAAATTTCAAAGCTCACATGACACTCCCCCTTCTGTTGTAGCAGTCTGCTGTCTTCTGTGCTTGAAAGATAAACATTCTAGCAGTTTGGAGCTGGCTCTGCCCATCAGGAATACATTCCTTCCCATGGACCCCACCTAACTGCCTCTCTTATCTCTAAATCCTCTCAGTACTTAGATTTTAACTCCTTTTCTGGACTATGTGTGCACGTGGCTTCATCTCTCCAACCCCAAGAGTGCTGAAGGGGCAAGGCTAAGTAAGGCTCAGAACAGAGCAGGTTTACCACGGGTGCAGCAAACCCTCTTCTCAGACCAGGCACAGACATTTGCAGATGTCGCTCAAACTCCATTCTTTTCCTTTCTAAGATGTATACGTTTTTCACTAATGTTGATGGTTCTTCCCTGAGAATGTGGGGCAGAGGGAAAATTTCCCTCCTTGTCTTATTTGCTTTCAAGAATCAGAGGAAGAGAGATGATCTAAGTATGTTTCGCTCAAATATTTTATACCACTTGGGAAAATCAGTTTAATAAATAAAAACTGTTCTGTCTAGGTCATCTTGAACAACATAACATTATTTTTCATTCATGACACATATTCAGCCAAAGGAGAATACTTTTTGTAAGAATGCTAAACATTTAAAATGACATTTGCACTTCTCTTACAAAAAAACAAACAAACAAACAAAACTGTGAAAGGAAAATTGCCATGTGCAACTGAAATAAGCCTTGATCTTTTCCTTCCCAAAATACAAATTTAGATAATCACAAATAAACCCTAAAAATATTTTACTCTCAATTTTCCTTAAAAACATAATTTCTATGAGCATCTTTGAGCTACTTCTATGTGTCAGCATAAATATCTCCACGTAGCATTCAGACATTTTGTTTTATTTCTAACTTTGTACATCATATTTGAATATAAAGAACAAAAATATATGCCCAAATAACAAAATATATACAATTTTTTTCACTTATTAGCCTGATTAACTTTGACTAGGGATATCTTCCCAATGCAGAAGACTATAGTTCTTAAATAAACATGATAATTTTGAGTTTAACATGACCATGAAATTGTTGCTACCAAATTCTAGTGCCCCAGGCTTATTTTCTCATCATTCCTTTGATCCTTCTTGTGAGATTCTTCTTGTGTAGAATTATGGCAAATGGCTCAGAGACAGTCAAATAGATGTCAAGCTTTTAGTTTCCTGCTCACTGTTCTTAAAAGGAATATATATTTTGCAATGTAAGATCATAGTTATAGTTAGGAAAACTTGGGCATAACTTTTAATTTTTATACTTATGTAATACAGTTAAGTAATACGATTACTCTTGAGAGTAAATTTCACCATGACTTTAATAGAAACTGTACTGATCAGGATCCAGTGAGTTTGTGAGGATGCCTTATATCATATTGAGGAGTTTGTCTGATATTCTTAATTTAGAGAAACTTATCAGGAATAGCTGTTGGAATTTGTACAATGCTTTTCCTAAATTGATAGAGAAGATTACATATTTTTACTTTTTAAAATCTATTAATATGGTGAGTTAGATTCATTAGTTTCAAAATGTTAAATCAACTTTACATTCTTGCAACAAACCCCATTTACTTGTATGTTTTCTGTTAGGTCGGAGAGAGCCCAGGTTCGGATGCATGCAGACCTGTGAGGAGATAATGGACTTCCCCTGGAATTTCTCACAGATCAACGTGCCAGACACCGATACCAGCCTCTTCACCCTGAATTCACATACCCCCATACAGATAAGAACTTAGTCCTGAATATTCCGCCCCCTCCCCGGCAGCTGAGACTTCCTCAGTTCGTCCCCCCCGCCGTCACCGAACGCCTGAATAAAAGGATTCCCCTCCCTCCCTGCAGGCGCGAAATTCACTGGCCCGACCTTTTGGGTCAGTGGGTCTCGCCCGAGAACGCAAATAAACTTCTCCTTTTCTTTTCTGATTCTCTCGGTTCTCTTTGTTCTCTTCGCCGCTTTTCTGGGCCACCTCACATTTTCCATATGTGCATTATTTAATTAAATTTTGTAAAATTTTTTAAGAATCTTTGCAACTATGCTCATGAGGTCTATCATTTCGTAATTTTATTTTCCTAAAGTTACTTTTTAGTTAGGTTGCGTAACCCATTTACTTTTAATGTATATATTAATTATTTTGTTTTAAGTATGACATTTCAAAAATTGTTTTTCTGTTTGTCCAGTTTTTTATTTTTTATTTTTATATCCATCTTAAGGATTGAGCACATTTTATTATTTTACTTCAAATCTGTATTGGTTTCTTATGTATAGCTCTTTACTGTGTTCTATATTGATTCCTAGAAGGTTTATATAATACATCTTGATCTTAACCATATATTTTCAAGAGATAGTATAGTCTTCACATGTAGTATATCTTACATATTTTCTCTCTACTTGTTCTATCAATAGGCAGGGATTTAATTTCATGGCTATAATTGTGGATTTATCTATTTTTATTTTCATTTTGATCAAGTATTGCTTCATGTATTTTGAAGCACTAGTTTTAGGTGCATAAACATGGGATTGTTACATATTCTTGATAACTGATACCTTTATTACTATTAAATTACCCTCTTTTCTCTGTTACTATTCTTTGTTTTGAACTCTACTTTGTCTTGATATCAATTCAGTTAATCTGCTTTAATTTGGTTAGTACTGTCAAAGTATACACATTACTATTTGTAATTTTTTTTTTAAAATGTATCTGATATTTTGAACAAATTTTGCCCATTTTTGATGGTGATTTATACATATACTAGAGGCCCAGTACATGAAATTCATGCGGGGAGGGGGTTGTCCCTCAGCCCAGCCTGCACCCTCTCCAATCTGGAACATCCCTCTCATAATCCAGGACTGCTGGCTCCCAACCACTCTCCTGCCTGCCTCCCTGATTGCCCCTTAACCACTCCCCTGCCAGCCTGGTTGATGCCTAACTGCTCCCCTGCTCGCCTGGTCGCCCCCAACTTCCCTCTTCTGCAGGCCTGGTCCCCCAAACCACCCTCCCCTGCTGGCCTGGTCCCCTCAACTGCCCTCCCCTACAGGCCTAGTCCCTCCCAATTGCCCTCCCCTGTTGAGTTGATTGCCCACAACTGCCCTCCCCTGCTGGCCATCTTGTTGTGGCCATCTTGTGTCTACATGGGAGCAGCCGTATTGTGTATTTGAATGATGGTCAATTTGGATATGTATGTATGGTATTATTAGTAATAGCATTGGGCATTAAAATGTTTGAATTATATCTTATTAAAATATGTTTCTTACCTATCTACATCAATATAAATTAACATACCGTATTTGCCGGCGTATAAGACGATTTTTTGGCCCTGAAAAATATGCCTCCAAGTGGGGGGTCGTCTTATACGCCAGGTACACTTCAGATAGACTGCCCATAGTGCTTGCCCCGTGCCATAGTGGCCTCCCGATGCCCGCCCACTTCATTCCACATACCGTTCAGGCATCAGCAGCGCTGCTGGGTGTATGCTCGGCTGTTATGCGATTTT
>NW_006287706.1:1176214-1191109 GCF_000327345.1 Myotis davidii
ATGTTCCTGAGAAGCATCTACGGTACCAGTCTATAGAGTGTGTTTTCTTTAGTGAATTACCGGTATGTTTACCGGTAATAAACTTGCACTGTTTTATGTATATGTTTGATTACATACAGCCTTGTGACAGTTTTCCTGCATGTCATAAGCATTTGAATATAAATTAAAATGTTAAAATCAAATCTGATATTGTTTTACCTTTTATTTGGTGTGTGGAAGGTGTGCGGAAGAGGGGGTAGTCTTATACGGCGAGTATATAACAAACTCTGTATTTTGAGTGGAAATGTTAGGGGGTCGTCTTATACGCCCAGTCGTCTTATACGCCGGCAAATACGGTAGTATTAAATTCAATATGTTATTTAAGATATTTGGCATGTGTTTCATAAAGTCAGCTTTCTGAATACATGCATTCTAGAAAGGAAATATTATATGTGCATTTGGCAAATCGGTAAAAACATGGAAAACTAAAAATTCAAATTGTTAATTGCTAAAAACAAATTTAATTGATTATATTAGTTTCAGTAGTAGCATGATTTCCAACATTGATTTTAGCACACAGATTAGGTGCAACTTATATAACTTAAAAGAAAATGTAAAACTTGCAGAATGAGCTTTGAAATAGAAAACTGTACAATCTGCATTTCCTGTCAATGTCATATGACTTTAACATCCTAGCCATCTAAGACATATTTTTGTGAGGTTAAATATATATCATAAAAGGAGAAAAATAGAATTATCTGAGTTCATATGCTCTTATGCTAAAATAAATTAAGCAGTGTCATTATTATTATTATTTTAAATTATTGATTGATTTTTTTAAAGAGAGAGAGATGTGGAGGAGAGAGAGAAAAAGAGAGAGGGGAAGAGAGGGGGGGGAGAGAGAGAGAGAGAGAGAGAGAGATCAATTTGTTGTTTCACTTATTTATGCATTCACTGGTTGAATTTTGTATGTTCCCTGATCAGGGATCAAACGTGCCACCTTGGCATATTGGGGCAATGCTCTAACCAAATGAGCTACCAGGCCAGGGCCTGTCCTTATTTTTTAGCATAACACATATCTTTGACATAAAATCAAATATTCCTTGTTGCTTGTTTTAAGATAAAAGTAGTCTCTTTATTCTCTGTTGGCTTGTTTTATTATATATATCACAGTGATTTTGAGCATTTTTCCATATGTCTCTTGGCCATCTGTATATCCACTATGGAGACATGTCTATTTAGGTCCTTGCCCATTTTTTAATTGGATTGTCTTTCTTCTGTTAAGTTGTATGTGTTCCTTATATATTTTGGAAAGTAAACCCTTATCAGATGTATCATTGGCAAACATGTTCTCCAATACAGTGGGCTCCCTTTTCATTTGTTGATGGTTTCTTTTGCTGTGCAGAAGCTTTTTATTTTGATGTAGTCCACTTGTTTATTTTCTTCTTTGTTTACCTTTTCCTAAGAAATGTATTAGCAAATGTATCACAAAGAGAGATGTCTGAGATTTTGCTGCCTATGGTTTCTCATAAGTCTTTTATCCATTTTGAGCTTATTCATGTGTATGGTATAAGTTGGTGGCCTAGTTATATTTTTTGCGTATACCTGTCCAATTTTCCCAGTACTACTTATTGAAGAGGCTGTCTTTATTCTATTGTACTCTCTTGACTCCTTTTTAAAATATTAATTTAATATAATGGCTTGCATATCACCTCACACTTGTCAGAATGGCTGTCATCAACAAATCAATGAATGACAAGTGCTGGTGAGGATGTGAAAAAAGAGAACTCTAGTATACTGCTAGTGGGAATGCAGACTGGTGAAACCACTATTGAAAATAGTATTGTGTTTCCTCTAAAAATTAAAAATGGAACTTCTATTTGACCCAGTGATTCCACTTCTAGAAATATATTCTAAGAAACCCAAAACACCAGTCAGAAAGAATATATGCACCCCTATGTTCATAGCAGCACAATTTATCATAGCTAAGATATGGAAACAGTCCAAGTGCCCATCAGTAGATGAGTGGATAAAAAATCTGTGGTATTTACACCATGGAATACTATGAAGCAGTATCATTACCTTTTAAAGATAGCATGAAGGGACCTGAAGATTACTATTCTAAGCAAAACAAGCCAGTCAAAGAAAGACAAGTATCACATAATCTCAATTATATATGGAATCTCATGAACAAATAAAACTGATGAACAAAATAGATCCAAAGGCATAGAATCATGGAATAGACTGGGGAATCTCAGGGGAAAGGACAGTGGGGTGGTTGGTTGGGGGAGAATTAAAATGGGACTTTATATGCATATATGCATAGCCTATGGACACAGACAATATTGTGGTAAAGACCTGAGGGGGGTTGGTAAGGTGAGGAGGTCAATGGGGAAAAAAAGGAGAGACATCTTCAATACTTTCAACAATAAAGATTAAAAAAAGAAAGAATGTTTTCCTCTTAAATCAGAAAAAAAAATATATATATACATATATTTACTCGCACACTTAGATTTTTAATGTCTTTTCTTACAGATATATAGCAAATATATTAAATATGCCCCTCAGAAACCTAAAGATATTTTTGCTTATGTTTTTGCAATGACCTTTTCTTATCTGTATATATATAAAAGGCAAATATGCAAAGTATCCCCTTGGGAGTTCGAGCGAGAGAACTGGAGTTCAATCGCTCACTATGACATATGCTGACCACCAGGGGTGGCACGGAACATGGTGGGCAACCAGTGGTGGTGGTAGGGCATTGAGGGAGTGAGGGAAGGAGGAAGTAAGAAGGTGGGGAGACAGGGAGGAGGGGAGGCGGGGAGGCAGGGAACCTGATTAGCCCTGATTGCAGCCAGGCCTAGGGACCCTATCCATGCAGATTTTCATGCACTAGGCCTCTAGTAGATAGATAAATAATTGCTGACTTCACTATTTTAGTTCTGACAGAAAAAGTATAAATCCTTTTGAGTACATTTGCTTTAGGAGAAAACATAATCCTCTGTTCTTAGAGTATTCTCTGTTGGTAAGATTCATATTGTTTTTCTCTCTTTGTGAACTTCTTATAGTTCATCATATCTTTCAAGTTGCCTCATTTTTGAAGGTTTGCTTTTCTAAAAACATTTTGTGAGACATAACTCATTACTTGACACCTCAAATAAAGTGGAAATTACATAACTGTATTGGAAAACTTCTGTTTGTATTCTACTTTTTACCAGCATTTTCATGGTTACTTTTTCTGTGCTTTTACTATATATAAAATTTGCATAGGAAAATTCAAACTTATGTTCTATTATTCACTTTAAAATTTTTTTTTTGTTCTTGATTACTTTAATTTTACTGAAGATAGCATATGAAAACTCATAGTTCTATGACTATTATATCTTAGCTGAAAATAGGGCAGTTCTTTTTTTAAAGGGGAAGTCTTTTTTAAAATACATTTTATTGATTTTTTTTTTTTTACAGAGAGGAAAGAGGAAGGGAGGGGGACAGAGAGTTAGAAACATCAATGAAAGAGACGCATCGATCAGCTGCCTCTTGCACACCCCCTACGGGGGATGTCCCCACAACCAAGGTACATGCCCTTGATTGGAATTGAACCCGGGACCCTTCAGTCCTCAGGCCGATGCTCTATCCACTGAGCCAAACCGGTGAGGGCTTTGGCTAGGACTTTCAATAATATCCTATATAATAAAAGGCTAATATGCAAATAGACTGAACAGAGGAACAACCAGAACAACCGAACATCCGAGCAACTGATTACTATGATGTGCACTGACCATCAGGGGGCATGCTTGCAACATGGCGGGCGTTGGCCATGGTAGGATGGTGGAACAGGTGACTGGGGGCACCAGTCCAAGATGGGACTCCATTCGCTGTCATTGGGGCAAACCTCTGGTTGTTACTGAAAACTCTTTGCTCCCACATGCTGCAGTCCTACCCAGTGCTCGCACCTGCTGCCAGTGCTGGAGCTGCCGCTTGCACCCGCTGCCAGCACCAGCTGCCGGTCCCAATCATTTTGAGCTGTCAGTGGATGTGAGTGGTGGCTGCTGGCCCCAATCGCCCCTGAGGTCCTCTCCACCTCCCCTTGCTCCTGAGGGACGATTGGGGCAGCAGCCGCCACTTGCACTCACTGACGATGACGGCCCCACTTGCACCTGCTGCTGGCACTGGCCCCAATCGCTCTGCACTGTCAATGGGTGCAAATGGGGCTGGTGCTGTCAGTGCATGGGAGCGGCAGCAGCGGGAGCAGGGCTGCCGGCATAGAGGAGACCTGGGGCCATGGCAAGAGGGGCTGGGCGGGGACATGGAGGATGGGCCAAGACCCACCCCTGTGCCCACTGCAGCCGCGTGGCCCACAGTTCCTTTCAAGGTGCACAAATTCGTGCACTGGGTCCCCAGTATTAAATAAAAGTGGTGAGAATGCTTATCTTTTTCTTGTTCCTAGGGGAAAAGCTTGCCACTGTTGTTATGGGGAGTGAATATGCTATGCTTTTACTCTAAACTGATTTTTCTCTCAAAATATGTTAAATAAGTTTTTTAGTATACTTCATAATCCAGAAATTTCTGTTCTCGTGGAAACTAAGTAGCAGCCTGTCCTTCAAGAATCTGGCTAATGCTGACTGCCCAGACATAGGAATTCACTGATAAAACAAAAACAAAAAAACAGATGGCTAACTCAAAGATGCTGACTATGAAAATCCATATTGGGACCAGCGAGGATACTGCTGGCATGACTACAGTCCCTCACCCAATATTTTTGTTCCACTTTCCCTCTCCCTGAGATGTCAGTACCCAGATAAACTTTTACCAGCACCTGTCTCACAAATTGTCCTTCTTTGGACAGTAGAATCTGGATTTTGGTTACAATGTTAGCTGTGGGTTTGTCCAAAATGGCCTTTATTATTTTGAGATATATTTCCTATATTTCTTCTTTTTGAGATTTTTTTGAACCATAAATGGAATTGCATTTTGTCAAATGTTTTTACTACATCTGAGGTGATAATATAATTTTTGTATTTTGTTGGGTTAATGTGGTGTATTACATTGATTGATTTGTGGCTATTAAGCAACTTATGCATCCCTGGTATAAATCTCCCTTGATATGCTGTATGATCCTTTCATGTATTGCTGAATAGAGTTTGCTAACATTTTGTTGATAATTTTCCATTCATGTTAATCAGGGATATTTTTAAATCATGTATTTGGATTTAGTATCAGGGCAGTGATGACCTGATAGAATGGGTTTGGAAGCATTTCTTTCTCTTCAATTTTTTTGAATAGTTGAAAAGAATAGGCCAATCTGGTATGTAAGGGCTGATCTTTGGAGTAGGAGTTTCTTTGGTACCAGCCAATGCTGGACACCAGGTGTGTCTGTGGTGGGGGCAGGGGTGGGGCTCCATTGGGAGCGGCTCTGGCCTTTGCAGGCAAGTTCAGATGGGCAGGACCTCAAGGAAATACTGGGGCAAAGTGAACAGCATTAGCCAGGTTCATGGAGGGTGTCAGAATTGATGCCCACCTACACCAAATCTGCCATTTGGATGGAGAGCACAACAACACTGACAAAGAAAAATGATGGATCCTTTAGTGCTTTTGTCCCTGGAGAGTTTCCACTGATCTCTGCCCCTCCCGCACTCACTCTAACGCTAGTCAATACAATTCCTTCCCATGTGACGCAGGTGGTTTTCCAACTGCTGCCCCTTTGCTGAATCTCAGAGAGTTCGGGTGTGGAACCTTTAAACAAGGAGGGTGGTTTTCCTATTTTCCTTTCTCAGGCTCACATCTTCCTGGTTTTCAAAGCCAGATATTAATGGGGGATCCTCTATCCAGTGCAGTCTTTTTGGCTGGGGGGCTCAGTATGCAGCTCCCACCCTTCACTCTTCAGGGGGACCACTGTGGTTGTAATTTCCCTCCCACTCATGAATTGCCACTGCAGAGGTATAGGTCCTTACCAGACCACATCTCTGACCCTCTTACCCATCTCAATGTGGCTTCTTCTTCATATCCTTAGTTGTAGAAATTCTGCCCAGCTAGTTTTTGTCATTCTCAGCAATGATTACTCTATATTTAGTTGTAGTTTTGTGGCCATGAAAGGAGTTGATCTCAGGATTTCCTACTTCACCATCTTGACCCCACCTCTATTCTTCTGGTCACCTCTTATTCCCAATGCGCCTTTACACACATGCCATGTAAAGATAGATTTTTACAGCAGTGCAGATTTTTTGCTTTCTTTTTTTTCCTGTGCTATAAGTTTTACTGAGAGACCAAACTTTATTTTATTTATTTTCCATCAATTTTTTAAAATATATTTTATTGATGCAGAGAGGAAGGGAGAGAGAGATAGTTAGAAACATTGATCAGCTGCCTCCTGCACATCTCCTACTGGGGATGTGCCCGCAACCCAGGTACATTCCCTTGACCGGAATCGAACCTGCGACCTTTCAGTCCGCAGGCCGACGCTCTATCCACTGAGCCAAACCGGTTTTGGCTATTTTCCATCTATTTTAATCAACTCCATCTCTGTCTCTGGCTTGCCTTCAGTATTTTTTGTATGTTTTATAAAAGCTCACCCCAAGACATAAAGGTATATAGCTGTGCAGGAAAAAATGTTTTCAATATTGCCACATAAAATAGCTCAAATTTCTAAGGGGTTCAAACCTGGTTACATGTAAATTAGTTAGTAAAATGCAATTGCACAATTTAGATTTTTTCCATCTAGAAAAATCTCCCTTTCTGGATTCACACTTTCACTGCATATATCAAGGTAAAACTGATTCTCTTTATAGGAGTAAATAGCCCTTTTGTTGTTTTCTCTTCCCTCAGGAACAAACAGCATTTGGAATTATGTTTTATTGATGTGAATGAACACAAGATGGGGAAAATCACATGTATTTACAGATCATGAGACTCTTGTAACCCGTGGGGAGATTAATCTGTCAATTTAAATAAGCAAGTCCTGGGAGAGATCCTAGTGCAAAGCCAATCTAGGTACAGGATGATACTGAGCTCAAATCTAAAGAGACGGTTGCCCTTCTCGGAATGATAATGCAGCAGTGGCTCTGGGGCTTTAGGAATCTGTGATGCTGATATTCTGGTCATTTGTTAAACTGTCTTTCAGTTTTGACCCAGCTCAAAAGTATTAACTCCTACAAGTGATATGACATCACAGATTAATTTATTTTAGGGAGAATTTCAACAAGTTGTTAATGTCCTAATAAGAAATTGATTTACAAAAGAAAATAGCTCGGCATTATATTTTAATCATTCCCATTTTGCTACATGCTTATCATAGCTTTTTAGCAATATACCATGTAAATGAATGATCCCATAAAATCATATGATGAATTTTACTTGAGTTCATAAATTACTGTGACTAAATGAAATGAGTCATTTATTGTACAACACTATAATCTGGAAGCTCTAGATCATCCAAAACATTACTTGCAAATTAATGATAGGTACTGGAGATACAGTTGCAAGCAAGAAGATGCCTCATTCATAGAACTTAAGTTTAACAATTTTCCAAAGATTTAAAAGGACCATTCTATATGTATAATCCTTCTTTTAAATTTCCAAGGGAAGTGAAATGTAATGAAAGACAATAGGTCATTATTTACACATAAGGAATCTGAGGAATAAAAAAGGTAAAAGTTTTGATTAAGGCATGTTCTGAGGAGATAAGGACTTGTTAAAAGTCATTTCTAAACTTTTGAGCACCTGTACAACTTTACATTTTATTAGTCTAAACTTGTACATGACTTTCTTTTTAAAATTTAAGATCTTGACTCTTATTATTTTCCCATTTATATCATTTACTAACTTTGAATGGACAAGAACTTTTTTATCCTTTTTCTAAATTGGAGCTATTTCAGCATAACAAGTGCCTGGGCAGTTACCCATACTCTGCTACCTTTGAGAACTCTTAAATGATTTTACTTTAAATTTTAAGTCCTCTTAATTCTTCTCATGTCCATTATTCTGTTTATCCAGTTAATTGTTATTCTAATGTTTTCATATGTATTTCCCTATTCTTGATAATCTAACTTTCATAATTAAACATTAGGAAGTGTTTCTTTCTTTTGTCTTAGCATATACTTTCCTTTTCAGTCTTTGCCAAATGTATTTTTTTTATTCCAATAAAATGTTTTGAAGAAATCCTTTTATTTAAATAGGTTTTAATTACCCTTTACAGGGGTTATTTTGAGAATTAATGGTAATTTTGTGATTCTTTATTTTTAGTTTTTACAATTGTAATTTTGCCATTATTTGTTATTTTTTCCCACTTAGAGGTTAAGCTCATGAGTAAAGACTTGGTCTTTTCTTTGCATACTATTATTATACCCCAAATACCTAGCAAATACCTTGTCACTCAATAATATAAGCAGAAAAAAAATTAACTAATTTGTGAATTTTTACTAACAATGTCATCATATGCATAAGAAATTGTATAACTTTTATCTTTCTGATAATATTCAAGAAAATTAGTCTACATGTACTTGAATTAGATAAACAGAATTACATAAGGTGAGAGCAAGAACCCTGAAGCTAGACAACCTAATTCTTCAGTGTTGCTATGTGTGACCTTAGACAAATTACTAGAACTTTTTTATTTTGGTTTCCATGGAGATGATAACAGTATCCACCCTCTAAGGCTGTTCTAAGAATTCAATATGTTAATATTTGTTTAACACAAAATAGTGCCTGACACCGAGTAAGTACTGCTTTCCTCCAATTCATTTTAAACATGTTGTGGACTGCATTGGATCTCCCCCACAATTCACATGTGGAAGCCTGTTGGGCACAAGTAACATGCATTAGTTATAAATGTCAGAGGAGGACTCCAACTACATGGAGGATAACAAAGATTGTTACAATGGTAGCCACCAGGCTAATAGAAGTTCAAAGACTTCTGTCCACTGCATTTTGGTATCAGAGTTATCAAGGAAAATAAGACACAGTCAAACAATGGATGGAACATTACACTCACACTGAGAAGAGACAGAGTAAAATCAATACCAATAGTATGTATTGGTCCCCCCAATAGCAGTTCTTCTGGACAGCTGAGAAAAGGCAATTGCCCTATGAACATTCCTCTTATGATTCAGTTGAAAGACACCCTTTCCCCATCCCCTTGAAGTCACACATACTAAATGCTGTGGGTGAGCCAGATGAAGCAGGACAAAAGGGTGCATATTGAATCTGAAATATGGAAAGATATTTCTACACAAGGTGATCAGCCTGAAACAGGCTGTGTAGGCTCTTTAGCTCTTAGTAAGGAAGTCTTAAAGGTTGAAGGCACTTTTTTATTTGGCTGTGTGGTTGCTCATGGTCTCCCTTACCCAACAGAGCCCTTATTTCCAGTGTGACTCTTTGGAGACTGGACCTTTATTTAAGATTAAATAAGATCCTAAAGTTTGACCCAAATCCAATAGGAGTGACATCCTTTATATCAGCGGTTCTCAACCTGTGGGTTACAACCCCTTTGGCAGTCAAACGACCCTTTCACTGGGGACGTCTAAGACCATCCTGCATATCAGATATTTACATTACAATTCATAACAGTAGCAACATTACAGTTATGAAGTAGCAACAAAAATAATTTTATGGTTGGGTCACAACATGAGGAACTGTATTTAAAGGGCCAGAAGGTTGAGAACCACTGCTTTATATGAAGAGGAAGAGATACCAGGAATATGAACTTAAACTTCCAACTTCCAGAAATGTGAGAAAATAAATTTCTGTTGTTTAAGCCTCCCACTGCGTGGTATTTTGTTATGGTAGCTCTAGCAAACGAATATACCAATCATCTTAAGATTCATAAAAAATAGAATCCCCTTTCCCCTCTCTTTGTATATATAACACATACAATATGTTAATGGTGCTTTCTTGTGTATTAACACCAACTCACACATTGGGGAAATTTTTTTCTTTTAAAGAATGTGGATATATGTGACATTTTCATTGCCTTTCCATTTAAAAATAAACTTCGAACAGGAAATGCAGAAATATATAAATAACATTTGCTATACTATATTGGGGTACCCAGGCTGGTCCTTGCCCCTTCTCCCAAGAGCAGACATGGTGGTCCCCTGTCTTAGAGCTCTATGACTCTCCCCTCCCCCTATCCCATCCTCCATACCCCCATCCCACTCCTCCAACACCCTTCATCCCCATTCGCCTAAACCCCACCCCTGCTCCCATTAGGGTGTGCTCAAGGGAGGTGGGTGTGCTTGCATAGATGGGTGGGTTGAGTGAGAGGCTGGTGGGGGGCACAGTGCCTGTGAGAGAGGGAGAGGAGACAGACCTAGGGTGCCAGGTTGTTTTATTTAATAAATATGTTAAATTGTCAATATTGTACAAATGTTTGAGGTAAATGTGAGGTGGTATAAGTTTTGTAGTTCTAAAATTTTGAAAATAAATTAATAGAACATTACTTGTTTATGTAATAGGTTTAATAACGTGGTTGTGTGTTTTCGGTGCTTGAGTGCTGAGAACAAAGAAAAAAGTAGAATTCCTTGCTTATGTTATTCTCTATCTAGAATTTCTTTAATATTGATACATGAAACTGTTGCAATGTGTGTTTTATTATCATTATTCTAGAAATGCTCTACATAAATTCTAATCCTGACATTGATTTATTTAGAAGACAAAAAGTGTCATATATTATTTTTACTCTGTATATGGAAGATTTGTAGCTGGCTCAGTTTCTCGTGGCTCCATAGAGACTCAAAAATGGGATAAGAGACATAAGCTGTGTCAGCTAAGGAAGAAAGAAAATATATGAAAATAAAGATATAAAGTTTCTTGTAATGACAGAAGAGAATAGAAAAGGGAAATAACTTTATTCATGAATGAAGCAAAAGAAAAGAATAAGAAAAAAAAAGCAAATGTGTTGACCAGTACGGAGAGAATCAAAAAAGAAAAGTAAAAAGAGTCAAAGGAATTTTTTATGTTCTAAACTCTTATAACAACACTAGAGGCCTGGTGCATGAAATTCTGCACATGGGGGAGGGGGTCCCTCAGCCCGGTCTGCACCCTCTTGCAGTCTGGGAGCTCTTGGGGGATGTCAGTTGGACATCCTTAGCACTGCTGTGGAGGCAGAAGAGGCTCCCTCCACTGCCACTGCACTTGCCAGCTGTAAGCCTGCTTCTGGCTGAGCAGAGCTCCCCTAGTGGGAGTGCACTGGCCACCAGGGGGCAGCTTCTGCATTGAGTGTCTGCCCCCTGGTGGTCAGTGCACATCATAGTGACCAGTTGTTCTGCCGTTTGGTCGATTTGCATATTATCCTTTTATTATATAAAATTTCAGTTTAAAAATTTTAACTGACATATTTCATATAAGCTTCCTAAACTAAAAGCAGAGAGACCACCAGTCTTTTTGAAGTACTATGGCACTTACCAATATTTAAAGTAGACTCTAATTTTTGTTGACAATCTTAAAAGTATACTTAAAATGATGTGAATATTTTATATAAAATATTCTCAGTAGTGATTACGTATCTCTTGGTATTCTTTGATAGTAAAATTTTGAGTGATTTCAATTTCTTTGCTTATATGTATATATTTTTTTTCTTTCATATTCTTCAAAATGAGCACATTTAACATTTAAGTCATGGGTCAAAATTTTAAGCAGGAAACATTTCTTTACTTCCTGAGTATATAAAGTCTTCACAAGGGAGAAGTAACAAGTTTTTGGTTGAAATTTCAAAAATGTTTCTTTAAGCAACAGAAAATTGACCCATTGGTATACATATTAATACAAAATAATATTAAATGTAAATTATAAAAACATAAAATTAAAAAATACATGCTGTTTCTGAGGCAAATGATATAAACGTGTTCTAGCCTCACAGCTAAAGGAAAAGGATCAGAACATGAGACTGAAGGGGCCTTTCTGCTACCAAAGCAGACCCTCACTGAAAAAGGCCAGAGGATTTCAGCATCAGATTGGTGTTGCTCATTTGTCCTCAATACGCTTGTCATTATGTAATACAGACTTTATACCCTGGAAACCGGGCACTCGATGTTCACATTCACTACCAACAACATATATATATAATATATGTTGTAACTCATTTTGCAGCCCTTGATGTCTGCGTGGGAATGCAGATGGGGATTTTCCTGGGTGTCAGGGCTCCTTGGAGACATAGCTGAGTTGGTTTCTGGTGGCTGAATAAAAATTTATTTCCCTGTTATTATAGACTAGAGGCCCGGTGCACGAAATTCGTGCACTGGGGTGGGGTGAGGGGTGTCCCTCAGCCCAGCCTTCACCCTCTCCAATCTTGGATTCTTTGGAGGATGTCGACTGCTGGTTTAGGCCTGATCCCAGGATGTCCAACAGGCCTGATCCCAGGATGTCCAACTGCCGGGATTGGGCCTAAACCGGGGATCAGACATTCCTCTCACAATCCTGGACCGCTGGCTCCTAACTTCTCACATGCCTGCCTGCCTACCTAGTCGCCCCTAAGTGCCCCCGCCCCTGCGGGCCTGGTCACCCCATGCAGCCTTCTGTTCGGTCATTTGGTCGCCCCTCACTGACCGCCCCTTGCCGGCCTGGTAGCCCCATGCAGCCTGCTGCTAGGTCATTTGTTATGCTTTCACACACACACACACACACACACACACACACACACACGTACACAAGGAAACTGTGGACAGTGTTGGATATGTCCATTACCTTGATTGTTGTGATGGTATTATGGGTGTTTGACTGGGTCCAAACTCATCAAATTAATATATATATTAAATATGTGCAATTCTTTGTCTATTATTATACCTCAATAAACCTGCTTGAAAAGAAACAAAAACACAAAACAAAGACAACCTCCTAAACGTTCAATGTAAAAAGTCTTAGAAAAATGGTTTAACAGTGGGTTACTAGATGTGAAAAAAGTATAATGCTTATCTCCATTCCTTTGCACCTCGACTCTCCATTTGTCAGAAGGCCATTCTATTGTTCTAAAAGACTAGATGTTACTGGTAGCTGGGATACTGAGTAAAAGCAATAAAATCCATGTGCATCAGCCCATTGCTTCTCTTCCACTGAAAATTCAGTTATTCATTCTCATAAACAAGATTTTAATTCTGTAGTGTTCCAACTCCAGCTGGTGACAACTCATTATGCAGAACCACTTTCTAAGCAAACTGCCGTGTTGTCTTCCTCAGTTAACTGATGGTAGAAAACTCCTCACCATGCTGTTGGCTTGAGGGTGAGAGAGTGCAGCAGGAGTAGGTGCTCTGGGGGCTTGATCTACTATCAGTGATGGCGAACCTATGGCACGCTTGTCAGAGGTGACACGTGAACTCATTTTTTTGGTTGATTTTTCTCTCTTCAATGGCACTTAAATATATAAAATAAATATCAAAAATATAAATCTTTGTGTTACTATGGTTGCAAATATCAAAAAATTTCTATATGTGACACGGCACCAGAGTTAAGTTAGGGTTTTTCAAAATGCTGTGGGTGTCATATTCATTTAGTGTGATCTACCTCTAAGACTGATTTTAGTCAAACAACCAATCAAACTGAGCTAATCTCTTTCTTTTTTTTTTAAGGTATAATAACATTATTTTCTTAAAAAAATATCTTTATTGTCCCCTTTATTTCCTCCCATATTCCACCTCCACCCAATTCCTGCCCCACCCCAGGCCTTCACCACTTTATTGTGTATGTCCATAGGTAATGCATATATATATACATAAGATCTTTAGTTAACCTCTTCCCACCCCGCCTACTTCTTACTGCTGAGATTCATTAGTCTGTTACATGTTTCTATGCTTCTGGTTCTATTTTATTAATCAGTTTATTTTATTCATTAGATTCTTTTTTTGTTTGTTTCTTTTAGTTTTTAGATTCAATTGTTGATAGATATGTATTTATTGCATTTTATTGTTCATATTTTTTATCTCTTCTTCTTTTTCTTCTTATTTCTCTTCTTAAGGAATACCCTTCAACATTTTATGTAATACTACTCCTTTTTTTAATGTCCATATTTAATTATAACTTGAGCAAGGTTTTTAAATGTTATTTCATTTAGAGAAATAAAGGAAGGGAGAGAGTGAGAGGAAGAAATAAAGAAACAAACAAACAAAAATGTTGATTGGGTGCCTCCAGCACATCCCCCACTGGGGATTGAGCTTGTAATTTGGGCATGTGCGCTGACCAAGAATGGGACTGGTGACCTTTTGGTGCATGGGACACACTCAACCAACTGAACCACGCCAGGCAGGGCAAACTGAACAACTCTTAACTGTTCTGGATAGCACATTACAAGCCATATTGATTAAGTTGCTTTAATCTAATCTATTATTTCCTTCCCTTTTGGGCCCATTTAGAATGCATTTCCACATGAATTACTCAGGTTTTTGCCAATATAAATGGCCAAAATAATGTAATATTTATCATCTAGTATCTTTAAAATGATCCTATTTTTACTTGTCCCCTGGGACAAACTGCTATCAGAATCTACTAACTGCCTAGAGCCCAGAGGCTGTGAGGTGGCAGAAGTGGGGCAATAAGGAAAATTGATGTTTTACTCCAAAGCAATGATCTCACGTGAATGATTACAAGGCCTCCACCAAAACATGAATAGCAGTCAGGGGAATTTCAGGGGGGCTAAGGACACAGAATGTCCAGATAAATCCACCTACATGATCCTTTCTAATTCTCAAGCTCTACTCTTTCACAATCAAGGTTCCAGGCTTCATAAGAGACCAACAGATTTATTAATGCAACTAGAACCCCGCGGCATGAAATTCGTGCACTGGGTGGGGCTGGGGGAGTGTCCCTCAGCCCAGCATGCCCCCTCTCACATACTGGGAGCCCTCAGGTGTTGACCCCCATCACCCTCCAATCCCAGGATAGGCCCCTTGCCCAGGCCTGACGCCTCTGGACCAGGCGTCAGGCCTGGGCAGACGC
>NW_006287706.1:1209115-1210719 GCF_000327345.1 Myotis davidii
TCCTCTTTTATGGAGTAGCTTCTCAGTTGGCCTTCCTGGCTCTGAATTGCCCCTTTTTGGTCTAGCACAGTGATGGCGAACCTATGCCACGCGTGTCAGAGGTGACACGTGAACTCATTTTTTTGGTTGATTTTTCTCTCTTCAATGGCACTTAAATATATAAAATAAATATCAAAAATATAAATCTTTGTGTTACTATGGTTGCAAATATCAAAAAATTTCTATATGTGACACGGCACCAGAGTTAAGTTAGGGTTTTTCAAAATGCTGACACGCTGAGCTCAAAAGCTTCGCCATCACTGGACTAGATTCAGCAAATTACTTGTTATTTCAGGCCATTCTCCTATATAGAATTTCCACTTGATGTTACAGGAATGTTCCTCATACATATATGATTTGGTGGATCATTTAATGCCCATTCATTTCGCATGCTCATTTGTAGGCCAGTGGTGTTTAGTCTCCCCGGGAACCCAAAAGGGTTTTCTCTGAACCTTAAAGGCCCACATTATGATTTTCTTTGAGAATTTGAGACATACTCTATGTACATCTTAATGCATTACAGGAATTTTGAATCTCATTAGCCCTGCTAAGTCATAGTGATACGAATTTTCTGTTTGGGTCCAAGTTCATTGTCTCTTAAAATCAAAGAATGAGTTCAGGGACAAAGAGATGAGCAAAAGCAAAATTTAACTATAGAAAAGCTCAGTGTTGCAGGGAGGGGACCCAAGCGGGTTGCCAGGAAAGGTTATTTGTCTCGGGGTTAATATATGCCCTGCTAACTTCCCACTGATTGGTCCAAACAATTTGGCCCTCGTCACACTCATACATTTTAAACTTCAGGCTTCCAGCTCACATTCCCCAGCCTGAAAATGACTCAGGACAAAACTCTATCACCTGAGGATAATCAGCCCTAACAATGATACAACAGCTCGGCATGGTTTTGGAGCCAATACACCTGTAAATTATACCAATAAACGTCTGGTGTCATATTCATTTAGTGTGATCTACCTCTAAGACTGATTTTAGTCAAACAACCAATCAAACTGAGCTAATCTCTTTCTTTTTTTTAAGGTATTTAATAACATTATTTTCTTAAAAAAATATCTTTATTGTCCCCTTTATTTCCTCCCATATTCCACCTCCACCCAATTCCTGCCCCACCCCAGGCCTTCACCACTTTATTGTGTATGTCCATAGGTAATGCATATATATATACATAAGATCTTTAGTTAACCTCTTCCCACCCCGCCTACTTCTTACTGCTGAGATTCATTAGTCTGTTACATGTTTCTATGCTTCTGGTTCTATTTTATTAATCAGTTTATTTTATTCACAAAATTCTTTGTTTATTTTGATTTTTAGATTCAATTGTTGATAGATATGTATTTATTGCCATTTTCTTTTTCTATTTTTATCTCTTTTTTTCCTTTGATTTTTTTAATGTTAAAAACAAACCAAGAGTAAAAGCAGGAGTTGACTTCAATAGTCCACAGGCAGGCACTGACTCTCCGGGTTGGAGGTGAGGGCTTCGGCCAGCATTCCAGGCTCTCTTGTGTTTGTTTGGTTTACTCCTGACAGATACAATGGAATGCTTCAATGAAAAC
>NW_006287706.1:1210730-1214552 GCF_000327345.1 Myotis davidii
TGATTGGGTGCCTCCATCACATCCCCCACTGGGGATTGAGCTTGTAATTTGGGCATGTGCGCTGACCAAGAATGGGACTGGTGACCTTTTGGTGCATGGGACACACTCAGCCAACTGAACCACGCCAGGCAGGGCAAACTGAACAACTCTTAACTGTTCTGGATAGCACATTACAAGCCATATTGATTAAGTTGCTTTAATCTAATCTATTATTTCCTTCCCTTTTGGGCCCATTTAGAATGCATTTCCACATGAATTACTCAGGTTTTTGCCAATATAAATGGCCAAAATAATGTAATATTTATCATCTAGTATCTTTAATTTGATCCTATTTTTACTTGTCCCCTGGGACAAACTGCTATCAGAATCTACTAACTGCCTAGAGCCCAGAGGCTGTGAGGTGGCAGAAGTGGGGCAATAAGGAAAATTGATGTTTTACTCCAAAGCAATGATCTCACGTGAATGATTACAAGGCCTCCACCAAAACATGAATAGCAGTCAGGGGAATTTCAGGGGCTAAGGATACACAGAATGTCCAGATAAATCCACCTACATGATCCTTTCTAATTCTCAAGCTCTACTCTTTCACAATCAAGGTTCCAGGCTTCATAAGAGACCAACAGATTTATTAATGCAACTAGAACCCCGGTGCATGAAATTCGTGCACTGGGTGGGGCTGGGGGAGTGTCCCTCAGCCCAGCATGCCCCCTCTCCCATACTGGGATCCCTCAGGCATTAACCCCCATCACCCTCCAATCGCAGGATCGGCCCCTTGCCCAGGCCTGACGCCTCTTCCAGAGGTGTCAGGCTTGGACAGGGGATCCCCATCTCCCCCGATGACTGGCTCTGACCCCCGCCCAGGCCTGATGCCTCTGGCCCAGGCATCAGGCCTGGGCAGGGTACCCCCAGCCCCCTCCGATTGCTGGCTCCGCCCCCCGCCCAGGCCTGATGCCTCTGGCCCAGGCATCAGGCCTGGGCAGGGTACCCCCAGCCCCCTCCGATTGCTGGCTCCGCCCCCCGCCCAGGCCTGATGCCTCTGGCCCAGGCATCAGGCCTGGGCAGGGTACCCCCAGCCCCCTCCGATTGCTGGCTCCGCCCCCCGCCCAGGCCTGATGCCTCTGGCCCAGGATTCAGGCCTGGGCAGGGGACCCCCAGCTCCCCGCGGTGGCAGACTCCACCCCTGCCCAGGCCTAACTCCTCTGGCCGAGGCATTAGGCCTGGGCAGGGCACCGCCAGCTCCCTGCCATCTCCTGCTCTGCCCCTGCCATCTCCCGCTCTCCCGCTCTGGCCAAGGCATTAGGCCTGGGCAGGGGACCCCTAGCTCCCTGTGGTTGCAGGCTCCGCCCCTTCCCAGGCCTAACACCTCTGGCCGAGGTGTCTGGCCTTGGCAGAGCGGACCTGGATCAGCAGCGGCCCCACAACTGTGGGCTCCGCTTTAGGCCCGGGCAAGGGACCCCTAGCTCCCGGGACTTCCAGCTTCGACCGTGCCCAGCTCCCATTGCTGTCTCCACCCCTACTTCCTGCTATCACTGGCCAGGGTGGCAAAGGTGCCCGATTCTCTGATCATGGCTAGGGGCTTAGCTCCCCCCTGGGTTTCCGATCACTGTCAGTGGCAGGGGTCTTCTTCCTGCTTTCCCTTTCACCTCCCTGCATTGTGCCTACATATGCAAATTTACTGCCATCTTTGTTGGCAGTTAATCGCCATCTTAGTTGGCAGTTAATTTGCATATCTCCCTGATTAGCCAATGAAAAGGGTAGCGGTCGTACACCAATTACCATGTTTCTCTTTTATTAGTGTAGATGATAGGGTAAACATACACATCTGATTTTTGCTTTCACTAGTCTTAATACTACTCAATATAGAAAAACTCTACCTGGACCTGTGAATTGAAAGCACTGAGCTTGCAATTGTTTTTCTTTGAACTTCCTAGTGTTGTCAGAAGTAGCTGGCCCAATACCCATAATACTCCATTATAGCAACCATGGTATCCACTGAACCCATGTCTTCTAAGTACTTTTCTTTTGCCACTGCTTTTCATGGACTGTACAGCTGTCATCCTCCAATTGCACCTACCTGGTAAATTCATGTCCAAGCAGACTAGGTAAAAAAATAAAACCTAGATTCCCATTATTTGTTGTTGTTGTTAATCCTCACCTGAGGATATTTTTCCATTGATTTTTAGAAAGAGTGGTAGGGAGAGAGAGAGAGAGAGAGAGAGAGAGAGAGAGAGAGAGAGAGAGAAATATTGATGTGAGAGAGACACATCAATTGTTTGCTTTTGCAAATGTCCTGACCAGAGCTGAAGATTAAAGATTGAGACCACAAATGAGGTATATGCCCCTGACTAGTATCAAACCCAGGACCATTCAGTCCCCAGTCTTATGCCCTTCCACTGAGCCAAACTGGCTAGGGCTAGATTCCCATTCTAGAGAACATTTTTTTTTTTTCCCATCCACTTCTTATATTAGCTAAGTCAATGAAATGGAAACCAGTCTCCACAGATAGTTTTACACAGGTACTGTCACAGATCTATCATATTTCATTTATTTATTTATTTATTTATTTATTTATTTATTTATTTATTTATTTACATTTATCCATTGTTGAAATTATTACAGAGTGACCCTCCTCCATTGTCCCCTTCTAACCAACACCGGCATCCTGCCCTAGGGGACAAGTAACATCATAGTTCTATATTGCCTCCTCTAGAACTTCCTTATAATAGAATTAATAGTCTGTGCTTTCTCATATTCTACTTCTATTTCTTGCCAAATGGCTTTCAGCAATATCTATAAATTCATATATTGCATATATCAATACCTTTTGCTTTTTGTTGCTAGTAGTATTATATTTCATTAATATGCTACAGTTTATCCATTCTTCTGTTGATGGATACCTATTTTTAGTTATTCCCAGGTTTAGCTATTATAAATAAAGCTGCTACAAAAATTCTTACCTAAAGTTTTTTGTGGCCCTTTTCTTACTTCTATTTGATAGAAGTAAAAGATAACTAGAAGTAAAATTCATGGTTTATAGTTTTAAGAAAGTGCCAAATTGTTTTTTTAATTACTTGTATGCTTCCATTGGAAATTTATGAGAGCATCAGCTGCTCTACAATCTTATCATCTGATGTTGCCTGTCTCTTTGAATTTACCACTCTCCTGATGTGTACTGTTATATATAATTTTTCACTTTTGATAACTAATAATGTTGGCTTACCTAATCATTGTAGTTCTCTGTAATTTTCTTCTTTTTTATGTATGTATGTTTTCCAATACATCATTAGATGGTAAATATTTTTCAGAATTAAATAATTTAACCATTTAAATTAAATTAATATCTATAAAGCCATAATTATTTATCATTTTTGTCCTGTAATACTTGTACATACCTACAACTTAATTTATAAATTATATGATTCCAGTTCCCTAATTGTTATGATTATGCCCCTGAATTAAACTAACCTTTATATATATAAAAGCCTAAGCAACCATCGCAACTGAACAGACGAATGAACAGGCTGCGTGGGGTGAACTATGCCAGCAGGGGGGGTAAGTGAAGGGCGACCAAACGACCGAGCAGCAGGCTTCATGGGGTGAACAGGCCTGTGCTGGGGCGGCAGAGGGTGGGGTGGTTGGGGGTGACCAGGCCAGCAGGGGGAGCAGTGAGGGGCGACCAGACTGGCAGCTCTCCCCCTCCCTTCCACTATCTAAAATCAATGGAAAAAATACCCTTGGGTGAGGGTTAACAATAAATGAATGAGTGAATGAATGAATGAATGAATGACAAAGAATTCAAGATCGCAGTTCTTAAAATATTCA
>NW_006287706.1:1214775-1226725 GCF_000327345.1 Myotis davidii
AGGAGTGACCAGGCCAGTGGGGGGGGGCAGTTGGTGGTGACCAGGCCAGCAGGGAGGGGCAGTTGGGGGGGACCAGGTTGGCAGGGGGGGTCAGTTAGGGATAATCAGGCAGGCAGGCAGTTGAGCAGTTAAGAGCCAGTGGTCCCATATTGTGAGAGGGGTCCTAGATTGGAGAGGGTGCAGGCTGGGCTGAGGGGACCCCCTTCCCCCATGCATGAATTCTGTGCACTGAGTCTCTAGTTTTTATTATATTCAATACAAGGCTTATAATTAAAATTTACTTAACTATATTAGTTATATAATATTTAACGTTGCTTACAAAGCAATAAGATTATTTAAATACATTGTACATGTAAGGTTAGTCAACCCTGAGAATTGACATTTGATATTTTAATCATTCATGGTTTCTAAAATGCTTTGTTGTATTACCTTAAAATGTCAGATGAGAAGAATACTCAGGAAATGGTTTCTTTACATCATTGAGATTTCTCTGTTCTATGCAAATCATGCTGGCAAACCTATCCATAGCTAGGTGGAACCAGCTGTAGGGAGAATATGATGCCAGGAAGCAGAGATGGGAAATAGAGGGAGTCTTGGAGGCTTTTAATTTTCTGTGTTCAGTTATCTCTTAGTTTAAAATGCACTCAGTCCTTGATGTGAGGTAATAGTTTCCCATTTTTCCTAAATTCCCCATGTGTTTTCTGTTAAATTTATATATTTGACAATCAAATCTAGAATACTTGCCATATACCAGACACTGATGAAAGCATTTTGCAAAATTTGACCCAAGATCAACTTAGGAAGTAGGTACTATTGTTTCTCCAATATGACAGATATGAAAACTAAGCTCTTGCCTGGGTACAACAGAGTAGTTCATCTGTTGGTTTCACCTGCGGTCACACATGAAATTTCAGACATGTGGCGGCTATATATGTAGTATGTAGTATAAGCATGCAGCAATATATCTTTGCTAAATAATGGAATTCATGAATAACTGAAAATATTTACTACTCAAGTAATTTGTAAGGAGATAAGTGGATACCCAATTAATATAAAAGAGACTGTATGAACTTTGAATAGCAGTATTTTAATTAATAACTAATATGAACAGCTTTCAGGTGAAGCATTCAATTCAAGACAATGTTTTAGGTAAATTACAGACATTATCCCTGTCATTCACTTCTCACAATGGCTCTATTATCCTTTTTAGCAAATGAAGAAGCAGAACTGAAAGAGATGAAAACACTTGACTAAAGTCATACTATCCAGTAGGGGTGGATTTTAGTTAGGAACCTAATTCCAGGTCACTTTTAAGTCTGTACTTTTTTTCAATAAACATTTTGTATTATGATTAGAGCAAAAGAGAAGAAAATATCTAAGGTAAAGAGAATACATGCTAGAAGATGCAACAAAGCACACCAAAATAATCAAGTATGTAAACCTTTAGTAACTGAACCATTTCTAGTGTAGTTTAGTGAAACACACTCATACACACACACACACACACACACACACAACACAACTTAATTTGAAAACATCAGAGTAAGATTTGATTTCTGACTATTTATAAGCCTTATTATCTTTTTATTCATTTCTGCAAAATGCAATATAAAAAACTAATATAGAAAAAAATTTAAGGCCCAAGTGTGAAATGTCCTATATAATAAAAGGTTAATATGTAAATCGACTGAATGGCGGAACGACCCGTCACTATGATGTGCACTGACCACCAGGGGGCAGACGCTCAATATAGGAGCTGCCCCCTGGTGGTCAGTGCATTCCCACAAGGGGAATGCCACTCAACCTGAAGCCAGGCTCATGGCTAGTGAGCACAGTGGTGGTGGTGGGATCCTCTCCCGCCTCTACAGCAGCGCTAAGAATGTCCAACTGATGGTTCCCAGATTGGGAGAGGGCACAGGCCAGGCTGAGGGATCCCCCCAAGTGCATGAATTTCATGCACCGGGCCTCTAGTATTACATAATTTTTATACACTTTAATGAACTTAATTGCATAAAAAGCATTTTTGATTAAATATCAGAAACTATTATCATTTGGAAAGTGGATTTGACTCTATTCTGGATTTAACCCAGTATTTTTTCACTTTGTGATTTCACAGAAAAAATAGACTTGTATCTTAAATATAACTAAATAACTATCAACCTAAATAAATAAATAAATAATAATCCATGCTTAGATCCAAAGAACAGCAATGAAGAATAAAATGTGTAAAAATTATGCAAAGGCCAAGGCATGGAAATGTATGTCAGAAGCCTAATTGTGAAATATGATTCTAAATTCAAAGTCCAACAAATTTATTAATTAGAGTATAGTTTCCTCCAGTGCAAACTAAATATATATAAAACAAAATCTCTAAGTCATTATTTTAGGACATTTTTCAATTATTTTTTGAAACTCCAATTATTAAAATAGTTTAATTTTAATGAGTTTTAGAAAAACGTGCATTTTGCATTTTTGTTTGTTTGCTTGTTCACGTTTAATATGAAGTGCCATTCATGAACTGTGAGGTAGATATGGTGGATTGTCTTTCTCAATTTCCATTCCTCCCTCCCTTCTTAGGGAAGTTGGAAAGCTACCATTTTACTTCTCATATTCCCTTGTTCTGGATGAAAACATAAATTCCACAAACTAGAAACATGTGCATGAGGTTTGGAAGATGAAAATGGAGCAGAGGCCAATAATCTGATCATTTTTGTCTTTTTTGGTGGTAAACAAGGTTTTAGACATTTGAATATTTTCTGTAGCCATCATTCAAGGCTCTTCATCCAGCTTCCAATGTATTATGAGACAGCTCTGGCATCAGTAGTAGCAACTTTTTGATTCTGAATTTTCATTTCTTTAGTTTGATTTTCAGGAGTGTATGCCTGAGTCTTGCTTCAATTCTCAGCAGTACTAAGAGAGTGATGTGGTTTCTGAGAGTTATTTCTTATTGGTATTAATGACCTGGCCTCTTTACTCTCAGGGCATAAAGATAAAATAGAAATTCTCTGTCTTGATAAGGGTGTATGTTATTGGCTGTTATGCATTTTTTCAAACTCACTGAACCATAGACTTATCTGCGCATTTTATCATATTCATATTATATCTCATTAAAATAAATCATTGGAAACAAAGCAAGACAACAGTATAAAATCTTATGAAAATAAACAAATCATACAAGTATTACATTAGATTTTGGCACTGAAATGATTTCTTGGAGACTTCATTGTCTATTATCAGAGTGACCAACATGATTGTAAACATGCATTGTGATTCATTGCTTCCCCATTCCTGTTAGGTGACATCACTTCTTAGATAGAAGTCCTCAAGAAAGCACGATAAGGAGTAGACACTCACTAAACATAAAAAATAAATCAAAACAGATGCCATTTTATTAGCATTATGCTTTTCTATTCCGAATTTTCAGAAAATTAAATATTGAAAAATTATGAATGATGATTTATTTGCAATGACAGAATGTTTTAAAACATTAGAAACTCTGATGTTTTAAAATTTTATTAAGAATTATCTAGCCAAGCTTTGAAGTGGATTTTCTGTTTAAAGTCGATAATGCTATGTATCTACTCATCAGTTTGTCCACTTTGTCACTCATTAATAATTTATAATACCTGTCTTGTAATTTATTTTATCATTATGTTTTGATGGTTTTCAACTTCATATAATAATTATAGCATCCCATTAAATGTTAAATTTATAAATATATCTTAGCATTGATCAAATATTGTGGTTATCAGGATCCTCAGTAATTTAAATTTATTAGTTTAAATGTAATTGGTTGGTTCATAAGCATATACATGTGTGGCATTCTGACTATTGAGAGATGTGTTAGTATATTTTATAAGCACTGCTTGACAGTTTGAAATAAACCAATTGTGTTGTGCTTATGAGAACTGGAAGCCAACAACAGGGTTTTAGACTTTGTTATCAGGGAGATAAACTTGTAGATGGAAATCTGCTGTATTTTAAGTGGCTCATTAAGCTCACCACTAGACTGCAAATTGAAAATAGCATCAGTGAGCAACCCCCTGAAGTAAAATGATTTGAAATCCATGATAGCAAAAGTAACAGGTTTCTGTGGTCATTAAATGCATAACAAAGACATGGGAAGATAAACTGATAACAACAGAGGTAAACAACAGGAAAATTTGTACTTTTAAGTACTTGATTTACAATTTTACCATTTTACTAAGATTATAATTCAGAATGATCATATTTCAATTCTAGGAGAGTCCATGAGACATCACATTAGTCACTTAGAAACAAATAGCTATATGTTGTTTCTTTATTATTATTATTTGTATTTCTGCATATAGTGTTGTACCTAGAGTTCTGTCTGTACACAATCCTATCTAATAAAAGAGTAGTATGGAAATTAACCATCACTTCATCACTGCATCACTCCGTTACAAAGATGGCAGCACCCAGTCCCCTCAGCCCTGCCACTGAAGTGTCAAGGCCTCTCACCACTCCGCGGGCCAATTGCTGCAGTGTCTGGGCCTCTGGACCCGGCCGGGGGCCGCTGGAGCGAGCAGGAAGGCATGCCCCACCCACTCTGGTGGGCTGATGCAACCTCGCTGCTCTGCCGCTGTTGCTGCAGTATGCGGGCCTGTGGACCCAGCCAAGGGCCGCAGGGCTGACTAGCAAGACACGACCTACCCACTCTGGTGGGCTGATCGCGGCAGTCTCCGGGCCTCTGGACCCGGCCAGGGGATGCAGGGGCGAGCAGGAAGGCATGACCCGCCCACTGTGGTAGGCCAATTTCGGCAGTGTCCAGGCCTCTGGACCTGGCCAGAGGATGCAGGGTCAAGCAGGAAGTCATGACCCGCCCACTCCAGTGGGCTGATGCAACCTTGCCACTTTGTTGCCACCGCTGCAGTGTCCGGGCCTGTCAGCCCCTCTGTGAGGCTGAATGCTGCATCCAGGGGGCACATGCAAGTGGGTGGGAACTTGACTCTGGGTCTTCTGGTGCGGGGGGACATGATGTTATGTCCCTGTATGTGCTGGCCAACAGGTGGACATCCCCCAAGAGGTCGCAGACTGCTAGAGGGCACAGGTCAGGCTGAGGGACCCCCTTAAGTGCACAAATTTTTGTGCACCAGGCCACTAGTAAGAAAAATAAAAGCCTTACTATTTTTTTCTTTTTTGTTGCCCCCACCACCCAGTTCCCACCCCACCCCAGGCCTTCACTACCCTATTGTCTGTGTTCATGGGCAATACATATATGCATATAAGTTCCTTGAAAACCCTTACTTTTATTTGCTTTTTTAAGTTATCTCTGTTGGCAGTTGTATTTTAATTTGTTTCTAGTTTGTACTTAAATTTTCTAATGAAGAATGCAGTCAAAGCAAACAAAAAGCTACTACATATGAATACACATATACACACACATTAAGGCAAGTATACATCCATATGCATGTTCTCAGACATGTATCAATTTTTATGCTGAGGATGAACTTATTTTTTATCTGAATGAAAAATATATCCATATACTTAGTGATTGCTGAGGAGCAGTGGGGAAAATCTATGTAATACAAACCTAAGTGACCATTACCGCAAAATGACCAGAATGACCTGTCACTATGATGCACACTGACCACTAGGGGACAGATGCTCAATGTAGGAGTTGCCCCTTGGTGATCAGTGTGCTCTCAGAAGGGGAGCGCCACACAGCCAGAAGCCGGGCTCACAGCTGGCGAGCGCAATGGCAATGGTGGGAGCCTCTCCCACCTTCACATCAGTGCTAAGGAGCAGCAAGCCAAATGGTCAGAAGCCGGTCACAGCTGGCGAGCGCAATGGCAATGGTGGGAGCCTCTCCCACCTTCACAGCAGTGCTAAGGAGCAGCAAGCCAAATGGTAAGGAGCAGTGAGCAGGTGAGCGGTAAGGAGTGAGGGGTCCCGGACTGTGAGAGAGTGCAGGCCAGGCTGAGGGACCTCCCCTTCATTGCACAAATTTCATGCACTGAGCCTCTAGTTATTTATAAAGAGCCAAGATGCCTTTGTAGAGGACAAGAACAAAGACCTCATTATTTTTCCCCTGAAATTTGTATTTCTTTATACATGTGAGAGTGAACCACATTGCTCAGTAATGAATCTCCTAATATAAAAATCACTATATATATATATATATTTAAAAAAGAGCCTGGCTAGCATAGTGCAGTAGTTGAGCATTGACCTATGAACCAGTAGGTCATGGTTTGATTCCCAGTCAGGGCACATGCCCGGATTGTGGGCTCAATCCCCAGTGTGGGGTGTGCAAGAAGCAGCCAATCAATGATTCTCTCTCATCATTTATGTTTCTATCTCTCTCTCTCTCCCTCTCCCTTCCTCTCTGAAATCAATAAAAGTATATTTAAAGAACAAAGAGAGAAAGAAATGAAACCTGTGAACTTGATCCTGCAGAAACAGTTTAACAGTTGCAATATAAACCTATATTGTGAATAGAAACCTATGATGTGGCTGACACTGAAATCTAGCTTAACCCAAGCTTCCTGGGGAGGTTAAACTTAAATAGTAACTCCATTGAAATGCCAGGACAGATTTTATATGAAACACCCTTATCTGATCATACCACTATGTGGCTGATGAGAAGAATTTTTGTCTTTTATACTTTGAAAGACTATATAGATGGTGATTATTTACAAAAGTGGCTTTTGACTATAAGAGACTGCTGCATCCTCATTGCCTAGATGAGAAATAATATGTGCTAGAGATTACTGAGGTGGCAGTGGCCACCAAAGAATTTCTTGAGACCTCTGATCAGCTGTCTTCAAGTCAGGTGACATAGTGCAAGTGGTGGTTGTAAAATAATGCAGGCTCAAACAAAGGGCAATCATGACTAATTTTTTGAATAGGAGTCAGAATTTAGATAGCTTTTTGAATTGTTACAGGAAGGCAAAGCCAGGGAGGAGAAAGGGACATAACAGGATAAGTGAGACTGAAATCACCTGTCAACATACTCTGGGGTTCAAACTGGTTTAGTAGAATATAGCTATTACTGATGCTATCTAATAATAGACAAACATGGTAATTGACCATACTTTTGCTACGCCTCCCATTGGCTGATCAGCACAATATGCAAATTAACCGCCAACAAAGATGGCAACTAATTTGCATACTGCAGGCAAATCCTGCTGTGCCACCCCACCTGGGGCTGACAGTGTTGTAATGTACCCCGCGAATCACAGAAGGATGTTATCTAAATTACAGTTTTGGGTCTCCGGATCACTGAGTTGATAGAAATACATTATCTAGAGCCCTCGGGTCTCCTGACCACTGAGTTGTCAGGACAATTTAGAGTAATTGTGCTGTTCTGGTCTTGGGACCACTGAGGCATCTGGAACGCACCACCTGTGACCACTAAAACAATTTAGAGTAATTGTGCTATCCTGTTTCCCAGGTACAGAAAAATGTGCTTCCATAACCAGTAAGATCACAATCAATGGGATAGTCACGTTACAACCAATAAGGCATTCAATCGAATGGGATGATTTATACAATTCAGAAAATCAAAGTAACTTTTCTATTGTTAAGCAAAACCACAGGGCTAGATTTAAACTACAGTTTCCACCTGAAATGGTTGCTACCATACTTCAACAGCAGCGGAATCCCTAGCCACAGTCCACCCGAGCATGAGATCCTGGCCTGCCGTGTGTGGTCCAGGGTGGGTTGCAGTGTGATCCTGAGCCGCCACCTGCCCCAGTGCAGGATCTGGGCCTGTGGTGTGTGCAGCGGGACAGGCAGGGCAGGCGGCAGCAAGATCCGGAGCCTTCGCCCACTCCAGGGTGGGATCCAGGCCTGTGGTGTGTGGGGTGGGGCGGGCAGCAGCACTATCTGAGTGGCCTCCTGACCCAGCTCGGGATCCGGGCCTGCCATCTGCGACTGGGGGAGACGGGGCAGACACTGTGGGATCAGGCCTGCCATCTGCCACCAGGGGAGCGGGCCAAAGCCAGCAGGTGGTAACCTCCCGAGGGGTCCCAGGCTGTGAGAGGGCACAGGTTGGGCTAAGGGACAACCCCCCTGCCAGTGCACAAATTTTTGTGCATGGGGATTCTAGTAAATTAATAAGAGCTTCCTGAGTTCCTACAGTTTATATTCAATGCATGTAACCTATCTTTCCCAATAGATGACTAAGAAGATTCTGATGTTTTTCATAATTCAAAAAAATCTACAGATTATAGAGCATTGTAAACATTTATATCAATACTAGAGGCCCGATGCAAGAGTCTGGAAGGATGTCCGGTCTAATTAGCATATTACACTTTTATTATTATAGATAAGCACTCAGTTTAATAAATAGCAAATAATAACCTAAAAAAGTGAAGCTATATTTCTAGATTTAAATCATTACTAGAGTATAAAGTGGTAGTAACATTTACCAAAAGTCACAGCTGACATCACAGAAGATTATGTCCTACAACAGTGATTCCCAAAGTGGGCGCTACTGTCCCCTGGTGGGCACTGCAGCGATCTAGGGGGGGCAGTGATGGCCACAGGTGCTTTTGTTTTAACTTTTTTTGTATTACCTTTCTATTCTGAGTTCAATAAATAGTTTCATAATTTCAAACTTCAATGTTTCTAATTTACACCTTTCTTTACTATATTTTATAAAAAAGGTAGAAACATTAATAGATATATCTTTCTGTTTAATTGCTATTAAAATTTAAAAAAAAATTAATTTCCAGGGGGCACTGAGTAATATTTTTTCTGGAAAGGGGGCGGTAGGCCAAATAAGTTTGGGAACCACTGTCCTACAACTAAGAAAAATAAAGAAGGAGTTAAAAATGAATTTTAAACGTTAACCTCAAAGACACTAGAAATGAATAAGATGTTACTCTTCATTAGGAGAAAAAAACCCTTGCCATAAAATGCCTCTCTTCCTTTAGCTACATGATGTGTGTGCTAATTAATAATCAAAGTACAGCCTGAGGAAGCTGGGTACAGTAATTTGTTAAAGTAAGAGTAAAATTTGAAATGTGCTGTCAGATTTAATTGAATTACAACAAAATCCCCAGGATGAAGATTTTTATAAAATAGTAGTTCATATTTAAAAGAAATCTCTTAACAAGAAAGTGAATCTGACTGGAGAGTAGTTTTATAAAATATATTCTAGAACTTTATTTTTCTAAGTTAGTGTGATCAACAGGAATTTTTTTTTCCAGGAAAATAATCATGAACTATTGGTAGGTGATGGAATAATGCAGGCTAAAGAGCCATGGCAACAGTCAGCACTCATTTGAAGAGTTTTTCATTAAGATAAGTTGGAGCACCTCTGGCACAGAGCACTGTGGAAGAGTTACCTTTGTATATCTAATTCAACTGCATAATTCTTATTTTGTGTTCAGACTTATCCTAATGATGCATTGAGAAATTTAAGAGTACAAGATGTTGTCCACTCAGGAAAATTTTATTCTTCATACAAAAAGTACCTTACACATGTTATTTGCTAATGTTGAAAAAATACCTGATGCGTTTGAATTGATGGTTAGAATTGTTAGCGTAGGATAGAGTTTTTTGGTGTTTTTCATAGTCAATTAGGTAAGAAATGAATGAGGCCTGGAAAGATAGAAATTATATTAAATACCAGAAGACTGGGCATATGTGAAATAGTGGATAAAAACCTTCACTTTAAAGAAGAAAATGAGTAAAACATGTGAGATTACTCTCTTGACCTGAATAAATCCTTTCAATTAGGAAAAGTGAGAAATATCTTTTGAAGGGTATTGTGATAACTCTTTAAAAGCCAAACTCAGCAACTTATACTAGGTGGCAAGGGGTTCTGAAAAAGTGCCTGTGCATAAAATAGCAATAATTTCATTTTCAATCTTCCTTGATTATAGTTTAAAGTGAAATACTGAACAGAGTCTACAATATGGGCCTTGATGAACTCCATCTCCTGGTATTCAGATTCCTCTGTAATCCTCTTCCACATCAAAAAAGGACTTGCGTAATCAATAGGGTACTGCCAAAATGACAATGAGCGCTGAGACCAGGTAATCAAAGGCATTATGGCCACTCCGTGCCTTTGCCCTCTAAGGAGTCGCTCACGCTGGGGGATATCATAAGGATACTTAAACAGCCCCATGGAGAGAAGCCTGAAATGGTGAGACAGTGAATGTTTAAGCTGCTAAACAAATGAAAAACCCTTCATCTTTAAGATTAGTGGCAAGTAAATGCAAAAGGAAAACAAGAAAGTGCCAACTCTCTACGTCTAGTACTAAATATTTTAAATAATGTCTGGCAATCAATTACTTTTCCTGATTAAAATATTTATTCTAAGAGTGAATTTAGACAAGTACAAATGTGCATATGTACATAAGAATGCATATCTTAAATTATGCATCTTCTCTCATTCACACAATGTTGCCCTTGTTTTGTTCAGTGAAGGAAATAATAAGGAGCGATTAAGAAAATGTATCTAATATCAAAACAAGAGATGCCAGTGATCCATTATTAATATGGTCACCATATCCCCAGAACTACCTGAGTCACTCCATTCTGCTGCCTTATCTGTTTTGGCTAAGTTAAGGTTTGATGATCTTGAGGAAATGCTAACCTGATGCTTTACACAGTTCCAAAACTGAACTAGCTTAATTGTCACCTTTGGGGAAATATGAATATTTTTCATTCTGAGATGGAATAATACGCTGCTGGAGCAGGTGGTGAAGTTCTGGAGGGGATGAAAATATGCTTAATTCAGAAACGATTTTACTTATTGAAATTCTTATTCACTGACATTTATTGTAATTTCATCAGAATAAATGTAGTACTGACATTTTTTAAATAGGATGGAATCTGCTAGTAGAGGTTTAAAAATTCTGAATAGAAAATTAAAACATTGCATGTTTTACAGGGGGTTTTTATGTTTTACTTTAGAGTCTTAATCACGTAATCAACCTAATTCTTAGTTGTGAGAAAGGAGGGCTGTTTTTAATTATAAGTAAGTTTTGATTATATACCTTTACATAGAAATATAATAAGTAAAATAATATCCCTCAAATAGAGAGAATAGACATTCTTTCTGGTGTTCAAAGAAAAAAAAAATCCTCGAGGAAAGATTGAGTGCTATCTGCATCCCTTTTGCCACTTCACAGCTCTCACATTACATATATAAATAGGCTTAGTTGTGTGTGTGTGTGTGGGAGGGGGGGTTGAGTTGGCTAAATTATATTCTTTTAAGTTATTCCATTGATATCCTTTTTATATAAAAAAACAAGAGGTATCTAATATTTCAGGACCCACAATATTACATCTTCCAAGTAGAAGAATAAAAATTAGTGGCAGGAATTTATTCCTAATCCATCCTTTTTCTACCTTAAACCCTTTGGTCCAAGAGGTTTTGAATAATGTGCCTGATTTCATAATGATTAAACAACTAATGATTAAGTAGAAAATGGTACATATATGCCTATAACCACTTAGAAGCACAAGCAGATCTGGGGTCATGAAATTTAATTGAAGTTTGTGTGTAACTTCCAATATCTACCTACAAAGAAATTTTGAACAGGTTCCTGAATGTTGTACATATTGCTATGTATTTTTAGGTGAATATCCTTTTCTTTATGATTAGATAAATTTTAAATAAACTTATAAATTAAACTATGAATAGTGACAAATTTTAACTAAACTTATTGTGGTGATCATTGTGCAATACCTACAAATAACTAATTATTATGTTGTACACCTGAAACTAATCTCATGTTATGTAACAACTAGAGGCCCGGTGCACAAAAATTTGTGCACTCAGGGGGAGGGAGGTCCCTCAGCCCGGCCTGTGCCCTCTCGCAGTCTGGGACCCCTTGGGAGATAACACCCTGCTGGGTTAGGCCAGCTCCCGGGTGGCAGAGGGCAGGCCTAATCCAATCCATAGGTGCAGCCCCTGGTCGGGCTCAGAGCAGGGCTTTTTGGGGAGTTGGGGCGCCACCCCCTGTCATGC
>NW_006287706.1:1227568-1235236 GCF_000327345.1 Myotis davidii
GTTAAAATGGAAGAAATTCTCAGAATAAATTAGGGCTCTCATTTGATTTTTATACATTGAAATGGTGGAAAAAAATTCAGGTGCTCATTTAATAATAACATCTTGCTCATCAAAAAAGAACAGTTGTCTTCTATACTTAGTAGAGTACAAATATGCACATGTGACATTCAAATACATTCTAAAACTTGGAGCTAAATTGCACAATATTCTTAGAAAAATTGTATAAGAAGCACATGTTTTCTGTATTCCTTTTTATTTTTGTAACCTTATGTGCTTATTGGTTTTTATTTGTTTTTTTCTTTTATGACCTTTATCAGAATCAATGGAAAAGAACACCTTTGTATATTTTTGTATAATTTTATCAATTTTCTTTAATTTTTTTATAATGTAGTATATATGTGTTGTGTGTACCTTGACATTGTTAATGTGTTTCTGTACACAGGTACTTGGTGATGCACATTTTAGAATGTATAAAGCTGGGGCAAACACATGGAAATGTTACCAGCTGGGGCCTCAGTTCTTCTCAGCACAGAAAAGAATTGCAAGCCAACAAAATGAAAGTAAAGCAAAGAGGGATTTATTGAAAATACACTCCAAGCCAGGAGCAGGCCGCTCAATAGAAACAATAGAAACAATGTCCCCGAGCTCTGTGGACTATTTGGTTTAAATGAGGGATTTTCTGGGTGGAGACTTTCATTTGCATCCAGGGATGATATTAACTATATTTCTTCTGAGCGTGCCCTTACACGTAATGTACACAGAAAAGCCCACAGGAGAAGGGGTAGAGGGGCTGAGCGGCTGGGGGAGAGGAGCAGTCAAAAGGGCAATGCTAATTTTATTACAATTAGTCCTGGGCGCAGTGAGGGAGCACTGAGGTCATGTTGTCTTCCTCTGGGCTTGCGCAGAGAGCAGGCTTGTTCCCACTTTGGCCCCTGATGGTCTGCTTCAGTCACTGCTGCCTGCAGGACTGCCTATGGAGACATGGTCCAAAGGCTATGCTGGTCTGATCCCTGTCAGGACCCCATCCTGCCACTCAGGTCTAGTTTCCTACCTAACAGAAAGGTGTCCTTTTTTGTATTTTGTTATGTTGAAAACTTTCTCAAGGTATGTAAAGTTAAAGCTCAAAGTTGATATTAACATTCCTTCCTGTAAATTTCAATAAGGTAAATGTTAGACATGAGCAGAGCAAGGAGAGAGGGCCAGGTACAGAAACTCACCAGGGCAGAAAGTTCTGGATGCCTAGCAAGGGGCAAAACTGAAAAAACAAAGGCCTCACTCCAGGGTAACCTATCCTCCCCTAGCACATCCCTGGTCATGCAGTTTAGACCGCCTGACCTTTTCCTCACTAAAGGTAACATTTAGGCCTCAGTTGTATTTCAGCTCCAGGTTCAGAGAAGGAGCAAAAGCAGACAGTGGCACAGTGGCTGCCTCTGGACCAGCTGCACTGAATTAATGACCCTCCTGCCCTGGCACCGACCAATCAATGGAGACCACGACCCTGAGAGAGCACACCGGGAAAGCTGATGAATATTTTTTTAAATATATTTGTATTGATATTCGAGAAGAAGGGAGAGGAAGAGAGATAGAAACATCAATGATGAGAGAGAATCATGGATTGGCTGCCTCCTACAGGATCCCCGCTGGGGATCAAGCCCACAACCGGGTCATGTGCCCTTGACCTAAATCAAACCCGAGACCCTTTAGTCTGCAGGCCAACGCTCTATCCGCTGAGCCAAACCAGCTAGGGCAAGCTGATGAATATTTTATGAAGAAAAGAAAATATTTTCTTTCGCCTGCTAGAAAGAGAAAAATATGCTCAGGACAAAGGAGCCAGTGTGGGTCCTCCCTCCAAGGAGCACCCCATGCCATTCCTTTCCCTCTCCTCTTCCCCCACAAGCGTGAGTCCCCTAACCTCTAAGGGACCCTATGAGAGTTGCAACTAGGGGAGCAATGGGAAATCGCGGCTCATTCCAGACTAACCCCCTGAACTTGTCTCCAAGGCCCCATTGTCTCTGCGTAGCCCTTCCCTTTAGATATCCCCATCTCCTATCCCCCCTTCCTTCAATAAATTCATTTTTTTAATCACTGTCTGAGATGACTACTTAGCCTCTCATGTACCCCCACATTAACATTTCAGAGAATAAAATAAAATATCCTGGTTTAAAATAATCCAAGCAAATTAGCAACATAATGGGAAAATTGCTAATAATTTTTCTGCAAATAAATGGTTTTTACAAAGAAAACATTGGCATGTCCAGATTAAAATTCCTTTGATTTAGACTAGGTTAAAAGGGAAAGCAAATCATTTTGATGTAATTAGAAACTCTGATTTCTATTTCTCCTTTGTAAGTTCCTCTGATGCTAATGCATCAGGTATACTGTTCTGTTCTCCCCACTGGGCTTGGGTATGGAGAGAATATTGGCTTTCCATAACTTTGTGACAGCAGAGGAGAGAGGCATCTGCAGATTTATGTTTTGTCGACTGGTTCCTAATAGTGTCCTCTGTGGAGCATCTGGTCTGAACTGATTCCTGGACAGTGAAAGCTGAGGGAAGACTGGTGCTTCCCTGGATGAGAGCCTGGTAGTAGCCGCTGAAGCCCTTGGTTGCTTTTACACATGATGTTTTTTCTCCTGGCTCTCCTAGGGCCCAGAAGCCCTCCATGAGGCCCATGCAACATCTTAGATCTCTTTTCCCCATGCCTGCTAAGCCTCTTTGTATTCCCTCTACAGCCCCTGATCTTCCCAACATGCTTTTAATTAGGCTAACCTCTCTAATCATTAAAGAGATGTAAGAAATCGTGTGCTAATGCACTACAAGCAAGTTTAGTGAAGTTTGAGATTATTAAATGATCTTCTCTCTGCATATTGACTCTGTTCTGCCTTTTTTCCTGGCTGAGATCACCCCATGTCAGTGCAAGGCCTCCGCATGAGAAGCTTCCTCTCAGAGGCCCGCAGGAGAAGCAGGGCATAGAGCTTGTCATGGTATTTCTCTCCAGCTGTTAACGTACCAAACACCTCCCCAGATTCGTCAGCGTAAGAAGGGTCAATATTAATCTTATTGCCTTCCTTGCTTACTTCAGGCTCTTTTCTCCCCTTGCTATTCTTCCTTCAAGCACTAAGTGGTCAACAAAATTCTTAATTTAAGAGGAACCTTTGAATTTCTTCCCATACTGTGAAATAATTTTTAATCTTGTTATCTAGGTTTCACTCTTGATAGCTTAATGCATATTAAAAGACAAGTTTATTTTTCTCTTATAAACTAATGACCAGGTCTTTCAGAGTATTGTATTGTTGCAAAACTTAAGAATCCAAATTTTCTATCCTTCTTTATTCTTGCTGTAAGAGATCTAATTTCTCTCCATTTCCCCCTACTCCTGGATGGGCACACTCCATTGTCTAGATCTAGACATATAGAAATGTTGACCAAATGGAATGTTATGAACTAATAACTGAAAAAAAGGAGAAATGCCTTGTTGACTTAAGAGAAGTTTAAACCTGAAAATAATTTTTATGAATTTATTTGTTTATTTGAGCCAAATGACAATAATTGCCAAGAAGCAAAATCTCAACAGATTGATAATGCTCCAAAGAATGGTAGTTTTGCACCTTTTAAAATTCATTACAATCAAAGGAGGAGACAAGAGCTTAACATCAAATCCATTGATTGATTAGGGAGGGAGAAGAAAGCAAAGCGGGGAAATATCTGGGATTGGATAAAAATTAAAACAAATAGGCAAATACTTATTTTGTATTGGCGGGAATAGGATTGTTAACAATTAACATTTACATGGCATAGAGGTGGTGACAGGTGGGAGATTGTGTCTTGTGGAGTCTTGTAAAAAAAGCTAATTCTGACATTTCAAAGGTATATTATTGGCAGATGCAAAAAGGAAACAGACAGGTTCAGTTAAGGTAAAGGACCTTTGTCAAGGAAGATACTTGCCTAGGACATGACTACCCGCGTGACTTGCTTTTATTTAGGAAGTTTTAATTTCAAACCATCCTATGTGCATACTTTGGAGTTTGTAAGGCCAACATATAGCCCTCCCCTGAGTTTGCTGGGCATAGTATGTGGCCCCTTTTTCATCCACAGCCTTTAGATATTTCATAATTCTTGCCTTTTTTACACACATGTCTACCCAGAATATATTTGTCAAGGGGATTAGTCATGTTAAGATAGATGATACAGCCCTGGCCAGGTGGCTCAGTTGGCTGCAGTGTAGTCCCATAATACAACAAAAAAAAAAGGTTACAGGTTATATTCCCAGTCAGGTTCATACCTAGGGGGTTCAATCCCCAGGCAGGGCACATGTGAGAAGCAACTGATTCACTCTCTCATTTCCCCTCTCTCACAGTTCAGTGAGTTTCAGAGAAAAGAGTAGCTCATCCTTTATTTCTGTTTTTCTGTTTGTTTGTTTTTTTAGATGCAAGACACAAATCATTAAACATATGAAGTTAAGGCTGTAAAATCCTCTCCATCACTAGTATTCTTCCAAGGCCATTTGTTTTTGTTTGTTTTGTTTTGTCATTGAGGAGAGTCATCATAACTTTCTTTTCTGAGCATCTTCAGATATTGTTCTTTGGACACCTTTCAAAGTGTTCGCTCATTCTGTATACATTTCTGTGGGCACTAAAATTTTCCGTAAGCCCTACAAAATTATTTTAAAAATTATAAATAATGCAATCAGCTTTATCTCTGTGACACAAAAACAATGTTTTTAAATTTGTTGTTGCATAGTGAGTTCATATTAGCAGTTAAGTATTTGTTCGAATATTATTTGATTTTGTATCAGAAAAAATAACCTCTTGGGTCCTCAGTTGTTTTATAGTATAACAATAATTATATTGCTATATGTTGTATGTGGTTTTGTTTTTTTAAATATGTTTTTTATTGATTTTTAGAGAGAGAGGGAAAAGGATAGAGATAGAAACATTGATGAGAGGGAAGTATCATCAATCTACTGCTCTGCACACTCCCCACTGAGGAGACTGAGCCCACAACCCACGCATGTGCCTAACTGGAAATTGAACTGGTGACCTCTTGGTTCCTGGTTTGATGCTTAACCACTGAGCAACACCAGCTGGGCCTATATGTGTTGTGTGTTTTTTTTTAGAATTATATGAAATAATGCATCCAAAGGACATTTTACTGTAACTGAAGATGCTTTGCTAGCCAGTTGACTGCCACTGAATTTTATTATCTTATTTTTCATTGCTAGTGACTATCACTTGGAGGAAATGCAATGTAGAAGATTCCAGTTAAATTTAATTTTATTATACTGGTCTTATTTTGTCCTGTCTGGACATTTTGTGATATAGATTTAACATAGGTATTCTAGAATAATCTCTCATCTAATTTCACTGGCAAATATTATGGCATTTACCTATGTATCTAATGACATTGCCGAGTATGAACTGAGGAGATAAGTCTATGGCTAGAGACCTTCCTACATTTTGAAAATAATACATTGTTTCTGGTAGCATTATTGATTGTATTTCTCTATTAATATACATATATTAATAGAGAAAAGCTATTCTTATTCAAAACCAAAGAAATAGAAAAGTGAGTAATCTGAAAGAAAAAAAAACAAGAAACAAAAGTAGTTTTTTGAGTTCTTTTAATCTTGTGACTATGGAAAAAATGGAAAGAGAAGTATTATTTTGCAATAATTTTACAGAAACCATTTCTTTTGGAGGACAGTAATTTGTAAGGATTAAGATACTAATTTTTAAACTGGGAGGGACATGCAAGGAGGCTTCCAGCTTTAGCTTCAACATTTAAAGAGCTTAGAAGTCATAACTTTTATTCTTGCAAGAAGAAAAAAGCTGGAAAATCTAAAAATCAATTGTTTTTCTTAGACTCATTCAAGAATGGAGATTGTAGGGCAAATTACGACCTAAAATCTAGAGACAGGGATCAATACAGAGAATCAAAGCTGAAATCTATTTAGCAATTAATGCAACAGAAGTATAAAAGGTATTACACATCACAACCTAGATCTATTTCATTAATGCAATTTGTGCAAACATTTAAAACTAAATAAATGTTACCCCACATATCTATAGGCTAAAGAAAAAACTCACATAAACATATTAATTGAGGCCAAAAAAAAAGCTTTTGACAAAATCTAATCCTCATTCATGATAAACGCTATCTGCAAAGTAGGAGTTTGGGTTTTTCCCTCAACTTGAGAAAGGGCATCTACCAAAAAAGCTACAGCTACCATCATACTTTGAGTTGATATTTTCCTAAATAAAATAAAAAAGTAAAGAGAGAACCAAGATGACGGCATACGTAAACACCTGTAGTTGCTGCCTCTCACAAGCACATCAAAATTACACTAAAAGACAGAGCAACTGTCATCCAGAACCGCGGGAAAGCTGGCTGAGTGAAAGCACTACAACCAGAGAGGTTAAGAAGAAAGCACATTGAGAGTGGCAGAACGTGCAGGGGTGTGGAATGGGCTGGCACCCGGTGTGCTGCTCTTTTAATCAGGAGGGAGATACAAGCTCCCGATTTCTCTGAACTCCAGTTCTCGGTGAGACTCTGGGGACCCAGACATATACGTGGAAAAATTGGACTATCTGACATCGGGGCAGGAATGTGAGGGTGGATTTCTTTCAGATGGAGGTGCTCACAGTGGTCATTGTTCCTGCTCTGGGGCCTCTCAGGTGAGGGCTAACTGGCAGCCATTGCTGTTTTCCCTGCACTGGTGATTCCCTGAGACCCTGCCCCACCCAATTTACAACCCCACCCAAGCTGTGTGCAGCGACTTTTGCATAAAAATGGCTTGTCCTTTGTCAATCTAAAACCTGTCAGGCAGCAGCTGGGTCGAGGAGCCCCAAAACTATCAAAAGAAGGCCCAAGGACAGCAGCAGCAGCCTGCCTTGCTTCACAGCTGGGCCTTGTCTAGGCACTTCCAAACCTGATACAAAGAGGAGGAATTTGCAGATCTCTCTGTAGCTCCTGATGGGTTTCCCCAGGCAATGCTGACTTAGCACCTCCTTGGAGATCCAAGAGCCTGTGTACCCAGTGGTCTGTGTGAGACCCTACCAGATTACAACTCTTCACATCTATAAGTGACGTACTCAAGTGGTAGACTGAATGAGCACCAAAGTCCCACTGAAGCAAGTCCTGCCCCATAAGGGTGTTTTCTGCACAGCAGCTCTTCCATTGTAGACAGAGCTGGTCCTCACAGCCAATTGTCCTGGAGGCCAATTCCTCCTAGTGATACCAACAGCAATCAAGGCTTAACTACAATAAGACTGTACACACAGCCCACAAAGGGGTGCACTAAGAGTGTCCACCTCAGGTGATTGGGTAAGCTGAACCACTGGGCCCTATAGGAAACTGACTACACAGGGCCACTCTATCAACTCAAAGAGACTTAGCAGCTACTCAGTACATAGAAATAAACACAGGGAAGCAGCTAAAATGGGAAACAAAGAAACATATCATAAATGGAAGAAAGCAAAATACTGTATATAGAGTTCAAAACCACAGTTATAAGGTTAGTCAAGAATCTTCTTGAAGCCTCCGAGGAACTTAATGAGATCTTCAAGGATCTTAGTGAGAATGCCAAAAAAATGAAAAAGGATCAGTCAGAAATTAAGCATACACTGACTGAAATAAAGAACAATATACAGAGATTCAAAATACAGTTTATT
>NW_006287706.1:1235457-1249547 GCF_000327345.1 Myotis davidii
AAAAAAGCTAAAGGAGTTCATCACCACCAAACCAGTATTATATGAAATGCTGAAGGGTATGTTTTAAGAAGAGGAAGAAGAAGAAAAAGGTAAAGATCAAAAATTATAAACACACAAAAGTGACAACAAATATATATGTATCAACAAGTGAATCTAAAAATCAAATGAATAAAAAATCTGATGAACAGAATAAACTGGTGAATGTAATAGAATCAGGTGCATTGAAAGGGAGCAGACTGACAATACATTGGGGGGAAGGGGGTGTGAGGAGGGTGGGAAGAGATTGGATAAAGATCTTACACCTGTGGATGAGGACGGTGTGGGGCAAGGGCCTGGAGTGGGGTGGGACCTGGGTGGAGGAGAGCTATGGGTAGAAAAAGGAAGAACACCTGTAATAATCTGAACAATAAAGATTACAAAAAAGTAAAAAGGTTCTCTCCTAATCAACATCATACTAAAGTCCTAGAAAGTATATAGATAGAATAGGGAAAAATAAATATTTGCAGATGACATGATTTTGTATGTAGAAAACTCACAAAGAATCTACCAAAAAATCTTGGAACTCATAAGTCAATATAAGAAGTTACAGCATGCAACATCAATATACAAAAGCCATTTCATTTCATATGTACCATTTCAAAAATTAAAAAAAAATAAATCTCAAATAACATACTAATTCAAATACTAAGGTATAAATCTGCAGATAAATAATATATACAGGATATATATGCAGAAATCTATCAAACACAGATTAAATTAATACAGAATTCTAAATAAATTCAGAAGTAACCCATGTTCACGCATTTGAGAACTCAAAATTGTAAAATGTCAATCTTTTCTAATTTGATTAATAGATGAAGCTCAATACAAATCAAAATTTCAGTGACCTAGTTCGTTGGCCTCTACAAACTGATTATAAAGGATGCAAAGACAAAAGACCAAAAATAGCTAACAATAGTGAAGAAGAACAATGTTGAAGGACTCACAATACCAGATTTCAAGACTATTATAAAGTTACAGAGTACAGATAATGTGGAATTACAGAAATTTCAGACACCTAGATCAATGGAACAGAATAGAAAGCCAAGAAATAAGATTGCAATGGTAGATAAAGTACACTATGAATTTCTCAAATTTTATAGAACATTATAGAGAATGAACTTTAATATATGCAAATTTAAAAAAATATATTACAAAAATTGTTACAAATTGTTACAAATGTATGAAACAACCTCACTGAAAGGCATGAGGGAAGAAGGTGCTTATCTAAGTAACTCTGGAAATGAATAGAGTCAGTATGGCTGAAGAATAAAATGAATTGAATTTAAGTACTGTATTCTAGTTAATAAAATTGTTTCCCATGGGGGTATGGGTTAAAAATTATGAAGACACTATTTATGTATACTGGAGTTGAACAATTAAGTAAAAGAACCACAAATAATGGAGGATAATTTTGTCACTGTTGGAGTCAAAGGTTACAGACAAATAAGGGGATAAGCCATGGATGATTCATGTGATGAAGGAACAGAGGTCAAGACATTATTATGAATCCATGTTTAATTTATTATCAATACAGATTCCATAGATAGATGATAATAGGTGATAGATGATAGATAGATGATAGATGATAGATAGATGACAGATAGACAATGATAGATATAGATATACAGATGATAGATAGATGATAGATAGATAGATAGATAGATAGATAGTTAGATAGATAGATAGATATGTATATATTCAAGGGTTGATATACACACATATTTTTATTTCTTTTTGTTTTCATTGAGAAAACATAGAACCAATATCCCCAGTAGCAAAGAGTACATCTGTTTTCCAGATCTTGGTTTCTAATATCCTTCTTCAATGAAAGAAGCCAAGCTACTTGAAGAAACCAACTCTCAGAATGGAGTAATAAATATGCTTATGAGTATGGGGAACTTCATAGTACCAGAAAATAAGAACATGGTTAAAAACAGAAAAAACACACATACAATTATGGAGTAAATGTGAGATACAGGATCCAACAAAAAAAACTCCCAATTACCAAAACTGAAACAAGCAATAAAAAAAGGTATGGTAGATTGGGATATATTAGCTTATAACCTAAAATATAAGATTGATACTATAAATACATATAAATAAATTATTGAATAAATAAATATTGAGGAAAATAGATATTTTGTTCAAAATAGTTATAAATAATTTATCTAGATACTTCACCCTCATGATGGTGATGCTTAACTCTCCACTCCTAAAGTTGGGTTGTGTACAGTGACTTTCTTCTAAATACTATAGTATCGAAAGGGGGAAAACTAACTTTATTAAAACAAGGTTAACATCAACAGTGATTGCATGCTAATAGTATGAACCCTTTATATGATGCAATGAAAATTATACTTTATCTCTGTAATCTCCCTCTCAAAATCCCATCTAATCAAACAAATTTTAAGAGATGGACATGTTATTGAATATCTGAGCAGTATTCCTCAAAACTGTTGAGATTGTCAAAAACATGGAATAGCTGAGAAAATATCATTTTCATAGCGGGCCTGGAAGACAAAACAACTAAATGTAACATGGTATCCTAGATGGGATCCTAGAACAGAAAAAACTAACATTAAGTTAAAAAATATGAAAACCAATTAAAGTATGAACTTTATTAATTATAATGTAACAATATTTTCATCTATTGTTATATATAAGGTGTTAATAATAAGGGATACTGGATATGGGTATGTGAAACTCTATGTTTTCATAACTCTTCTATAAATCTAATTGTATTCTAAAATAAAATATTTATTTAAAAATTAAGTAACCAGCCCAGCTGGTTGAGCATCAACCTATGAACCAGGAAGTCAGGGTTCGATTCCTGGTCGAAGTATACGCCCGGGTTGTGGGCTCGATCCCCAGTGTGGGGCATGCAGGAGGTAGCCAATCAATGAGTTTTTCTCATCATTGATGTTCTTATCCCTCTCTCCCTCTCCCTTCCTCTCTGAAATTAATAAAAATAAATAAATAAAAATTAAGTAACAAAATATACAAAACACACCTAAGCTTCTCATTTCAGACAGAGCTACTGAACACATGTGATTCTCACTCCTGAAACTAAAATGTAAAAATAGAAAGGAATAAATCTATAACAGTAAGTTTCTTTAAATGATAAAATAGAAGAAGCATAGTTATTGACTAAAATTCATAGAAAGCTACTGTTTAATGTAACAGGGATATACAAGATAAGTTGTTATGTACAATATTCACACTGACACCCTAAAGTGTTCATGGCTCTGAATCAGCAAGTAGAAGATTGTGCAAGGGTAGCCCAGCTTGTCTGGCTCAGTGGTTGAGCATCGACCAATGAACCAGGTTACAATTTGATTCCTAGGAAAGGCACATGCTCAGGTTTCATGTGTGATCCTCAATGTGGGATGGGCAGGAGAAGTCAATCAATGCTTATTTCTCATTATGTTTCTATCTCTCTCTCTTCCTCTTTAAATTTAGTTAAAAATATATTTCTTAAATAATGAAGATTGTGCAAGGGTAAAAGTTAGGATTGAAAACAGAGTTTACCTCCATTCCCTTTCTTCTCCTTATACATTGTGCATAATTGAGGCCATTAGCATTTACATCAAGGGAAAACAGCAACTAATTTTTATTTAATGCGGTTGATTAAAGAATGTGGAGAAAGTAGACAATCTAGTATGAATGTTTTTTCCTAGAGAAAGACCTTTCTGGTTCTGGTACTTGAAAACTGTACTTCCTTACAGAAACCTCTCAACTAAAGCATCATAAATAGAAGTCTAGGAATAAACATATCCCATCCTATCATGTCTTAAACTCCCTGTCAATTTCAGATCGATAGTAGTGACTAGTGACTATTATATAGCGTTAGCATTATTTTCTGACTTTCAAGGGCAAATGATAGGACTGCTGTTTGTGGTGCCTTTGTGGTCAAATGTGGGCCCTGCCACTGATTCTAATCAATGATCACCACTTCAGGTTGGCGTGTTTTACTGGTGACAGGAGAGCCTCTAGTGCTCTCTTCCTGCCATGATGACCAATAAAAACAAAAACAGTGACTGCTGTGCCAACATAACCCCCACAGTGAGGGCAACTTAAAATACAGATAGATGCAAACTCCAGGTGGAAATTTAACATGAGAAACAAACAAATAAGCAAAGCAAAAACAAACAGAAAAAGCCTTTTGTGTCAAGTCACGAAAATTAACTTACTCCTTTTGGTGTACCATGGAAAAATATAAGGAGAAAGCATCCTTTTGATCAGGCATCACAGGATCCCAGCAATTATCTATTTCTTCTTTCTTAAATATCTATATCTATATCTATATCTATATCTATATCTAATCTATATCTATCTATCTATATATACCTATATCTATATATGAAATGCACTGACCACCAGGGGGCAGATGATCAATACAGGAGCTGCCACCTGGTGGTCAGTGCGCTCCCACAGCCAACCTCCCCTGGTTTCTACCCCAGGCCAGCTGGCCCTGATCGCCCCAATTGGGACTGGGCGAGATGGCTTGATCGGCCCCAATCACCGGCCAGGCCTAAGGACTCCACCCATGCACAAATTCATGCACCGGGACTCCAGTCAATAATAATAATTAGGTAGGTGTAAGGGAAAAACACCAAAAGGAAGACAATTTCAAAAATAAAGAACATAGCTGAAACTGGTTTGGCTCAGTGGATAGAGCGTCGGCCTGTGGACTGAAAGGTCCCAGGTTTGATTCCGGTTAAGGGCATGTACCTGGGTTGCAGGCACATCCCCAGTAGGAGATGTGCAGGAGACAGCTGATTGATGTTTCTCTCTCATCAATGTTTCTAACTCTCTATCACTCTCTCTTCCTCTCTGTAAAAAATCAATAAAATATATTTAAAAAATAAATAAAGAAAGAACATATGTGATTTAATAAGCATTGTAAGAAATAAAGAGAAAAAAATACAATAAAAACCCCTAACAAATACACTTAAAAATGATCTTAGAGGAATTATAACCTTAAAATAACAAAAATGATGCTATAAAAAGAACATGGAGAATCTGAAAGAGTCTTTGAGATTGAAACTATGATCATTATCAGCAGCAAAAAATGTTGGAAATTTTGAAAATATATTCTCATAATCTTACAGACTGTATAGAAAACATGGCATGGAAATTACTAACATGAGAGAAATTACAAATTTTAGGGAGAAAGGAAGGGAGATGGTAAGACGGAGAGAGAGAGAGAGAGAGAGAGAGAGAGAGAGAGAGAGAGAGAGAGAAAATAAAGTTATCAACTGAGTCCCGCCTCCTGTATAGGCCTGACCAGGGATTGAACCAAAACTTGGATAATGTGCCCTGACCCAGAATCCAAACCAAGACCCTTTGGGGCACTGGATGAGGACACTGCAACCAACAGAGTCACACTGGCCAGAAAGAAGGAATCTATTTTTATACTAAAATTACATTTCAAATAAGTGTTTTACTCTCTTAAATTTTAACAATCTTTATCATGTTCTTCACTAGTTTTTAACATTGGGAGATTTTTCTATTTCTCTCTTTTTTTAAATAATACATTTGGTTTTGAAAACATGTATCCCTGTTTCCAAAACATGAGCAAACATGTCCTTTATGGAACTGAACATAGCAAAAAAACCTCAGTATTTTTTTCTCTTTCTTTACTTAGTTTGAAAATGATGACAAATATCCTTTTTAAAAAAATAGACAAAAGGTAATGAAAAAGGAAGAAAATACTAGATAAAAATTGTGTTCTCTTTAAATTATTGAATTACAATTACATGAAACCTACTTGACTACTAAAAATTACCAAATATAGTGTGAATTGGCAAATTCAAAACAAAGGCTATTTTATAGAAAGGGATATATGTACCTGAGCAATGAGCCCCAAACAATCACAACTTTATTACCTTTATCTAAATTAAATCATTTGTGTTTAAATGAATAATTATTATTCAAAAATGAATTTTTTACATGCAAAGTATCTCTAAAAATGTTATGCCTGATATAAATTCTACTCCTAGAAATCAGGAAAATGGTGACATGATTGTACCAATCCTATCTAATAAAAGACAACAAGGGTAATTAACCAGACTTCCACTATGCTTCCCATTGGCTAATCAGCAAGGTATGCAAATTAACTGCCAACCAAGATGGTGGCTGGCAGCCACGCAGCTGAAACAAGCAGGAGGCTTGCTTGCTCCAGTGATAGAGGAAGCCATGGTTCCCCACCTGCCTCAACCTGCTCTCAGCTCCGAAAACAACAGCTCCAAAAGCAACAAAAATTAACCAGACTTCCACTATGCTTCCCATTGGCTAATCAGCAAGGTATGCAAATTAACTGCCAACCAAGATGGTGGCTGGCAGCCACGCAGCTGAAACAAGCAGGAGGCTTGCTTGCTCCAGTGATAGAGGAAGCCATGGTTCCCCACCTGCCTCAACCTGCTCTCAGCTCCGAAAACAACAGCTCCAAAAGCAACAAAGAGTTGGGGACCTCTGTTCAGCCACAAGCCAGGCTAATGGCTGCCAGTACAGCAGTGGTGGTGGGCGTCTCTTCTGCCTCCTCAGCAGCGCTAAAGATGTTCGACTGCAGCTTAGGTCTGCTCCCTGCTGGCAAGTGGACATCCCCCAAGGGCTGCTGGGCTGCCAGAGGGATGTCTGATTGCCAGCTTAGGCCCCGTCCCCCTGGGGAGCAGGCCTAAGCCAGCAGGTGATCATCCCCTGAGGGGTCCCAAACTGCGAGAGGGCACAGACCGGCTGAGGGATCCCCCCCTGCCGAGTGCACAAATTTTTGTGCACCGGGGCCTCTAGTCATGACTATAATATAGATGCTATATTGTATGCATATGCATTTTAATATAGAAAGACATACTTACCTGCCATTTGTAGCAGTGGTATCTTTTCATCCTTCTGTTTCTTTAATATTAATCTTGGCAGGTACTAGAAAGCTCACTGAGATTTCTTGTGGTTTATGGCCCAGGCTGTCAACTGTGACTTCTTCTTTGTAGCATTGAGATGGTTATCCTATATAATGAAAGGCTAATATGCAAATCGACCCAAATGGCAGAATAACCAGTCACTATGACACACACTGACCATCAGGGGGCAGGTACTCAATGCAGGAGCTGTTCTCTGGTGGTCAGTGTGCTCTGACAGGGGGAGCGCTGCTAAGCCAGAGGCTGGGCTCATGGCTGATGAGCACAGCAGTGGAGGTGGGAGCCTCTCCTGCCTCCGCAGTATTGCCACAGGGAGTAGTCCAACGCCATCAGTTTAACATCTCCCAAGGGCTCCTGGGCTACAAAAGGACACAGGCTGGGCTAAGGGACCCCCCTCTCCAAGTGCATGAATTTTGCGCACTGGGCCTCTAATGTCATATAAGAATCACCTTATATCGTTTGAGAAGCTGCTGACAAGCAGCACCGGTTTGATGGATGACCTGAGGTCCACTAGTCCTGGCAGAGATAAGCAACAAGTTCTATGGGAAATTATTGGAGGACAATACAGTGAGGGAGAGAAAGAGAAAGTAATGTGCATTACACATAGACTGACAAAATGATTTGCTTATAGTTCCAAGCTGGCATAGTAGAGAACAGCAGAGGAAAAAATGTCTCATCAGCATTTAAATAGCTGATCATATAACCAACCTGACAGGCCATTTGTAAGTGCAAAGTACAGAGCAGAGCTATAAGCTTTGGGGGCCATTCTGCCCTCACTTACACTTTTCATATTTCAAATGTACATAAGCACAAAAGAAAGGTAGTAAAATCATGACCTACTTCATTGCTTTATACCAGTGATTCTCAAGTGTGGAACCACAGGTGGCATTAGACGTATAAATTTTCAGATCCTGCTACAGACCTACTGAATCAGAAACTGTAGTTTAGGCTCGGCAAGTGACTCTTGTGCAAAATCAAATTTCAGGACACTGCCTTCTACAATCAACATTGCTGTCTTAAAATTCCCAAAGATGTAGTAGCCATGTGCATGCATTTTTAATTTTCTTAAAAGAGTTGTATAAATAATTTATAAAAAGAGAAAACAACACTGGCAAGATTAAATTAATTCAATTCTATTGTATGTATATACACAAACATCCACATATGATATGCAGTGCTTCTGGTAACTGTTTTAGCAATATAGTTATTACATTAGAAATGTGACCGTAGAGTGATAGATTGGGGAAAAAATTGCTTAGAAAATGCGTACCCTGTTTAAAGTAGATTAAGTCTCTATGACCAAGATGATATTCCATTCAGTAAAATGCATTGCATGTGTTTATCCAATTTGCAATTGCATTTCCTGGTAATGGAAATTTCACTACTTTGTAAGGAAACTCAGCGGATTGTTAGCCAATGCTCCTATGATGGGATGGGGGTTGGGGAGGCAGCTATATTACAAAATGCAGGCTAAACTTTAAAGGCATCTGAGAAGTGTGGAAGGAATGGGAACTAGATAAAGAAACATTCCAGAAAAGAACCTTTCTTAGGTGAGCACAAAATTTCCAGCAAACATTTTCCTTAGAGTGTTTTATGATTCTAGATGGAGAATTCTGGTACTCTGGTAAAAACAAACGAACAAGAAAACAAAAAACAAAACAAAAAGTAGAGTTTTAGTGGTTATTCTAGGCTGAAAAACTACAAATACAAGTACCTGAAACATACTATCATAATTGGTTTTTCCAAGGATCACACACTGTTCTGAGCAATGGAGAGAATGGGAATTTAGGCCAGAAGCTTCTCCAAGGCCAGGAAAACTTGTTGAGTAAACCAGTGCTGATGGATATGGGGAATAGAAATGGGAGCAGCATAGAAAGGGAACTTTGCTCGAACAGAATGCTAGCTTTCCAGTTTTCCTTAGGAAAACAGAAAACTATTCAGAAACATGAAGAAGAGATTTCATATAATGAATTAGATGCTTATAAAAGTGTTGAAAGAGCTAGAGGAGTAAAGCTTAGAAATATACCTTCTGGAGTTAAGAAAATTTGATGTGGAGTTGCTAGGAGCTGCCTCTGGTAATCCCATCTGCTACAGCACAGAATGTGCAATCCCCAGGAAGGTGATGCAGAGGCTGCTGGCAAAACCCATTTCTAACATGAGCCACAGCTCACTGCCACATTACCGCTGCTGGACCTGTAATGGTTTCTCCTTATCTGCTACATCACACATTACACACACACTTCTTGTTGGTAAGTCCCAAACTGGAAATACACTGGCAAAGTGCCTTGAAAATTGAGTTTCAAGGATTCCAGCCTCTTTGATACTAGGAAGAGCCTAGAATGGAATGAGAAGAATGTTGAAATGTCAAGAATCTCTGGTACTCCACCTCTTAAAGTGAGTTTTATTCTTATCCATCCTCCTAAACCATGGTTACATGGCATTATACCTCTGCCTAATAAAATATACTTATCCCTTTTACAAATGAAGATACACATCTTTTTTTTTCCAAGAAGGAAAGGCACATAGTTACACTCATCAGTATATAATCTAACTATCCTTGTAACTTGTATCCTTTTCTGGATAATATAATTCTTCTAGTGCAGACATAATCTCACTTAGATATTGTGTAACCTAATGACCAAATAAGTATATAAAAATAAGTAACCTATAATTTATATATATTTACCACTAATATTATTTATATGAAACTAGTGGCCTGGTGCACAAAATTTGTGCATGTTAAAAGGGAATTGATTAGAGGAAATATTTTAATATTGTTATTTGCCCTTTCTCTATAATAGAAATGTCAGAACTGAAAGAAAATTAGTAAAGTGTATATGAAAATCTTCCTCCTGTCAGAGTCTGGGGCACGCTGTGGGACCCAGAGTCAAGTGCCCGCGCACCTGCATGCACCTTGAAATTATGCAAGACCCAGACCCGGCCAACCCGCATTGGGTGAGATACAGATCTGGCTGACCCCGCCCCCATCAAGCCCTTCCGGGCTAGGGGCACAGCCTCAGGTCTTGGAGGGCACCCTCAGGTTCCCTGGTCCAGTGCCATGGCAGGGGGCACAGCCTCAGGTCCCCCCACCTGGCACCAGGGTGTGGGGCATGGCCTGAGGTCCCCTGTCAAGCCGCACTGGGAGGAAGGCATGGCGTCAGGTCCCCTTCCCTGGCCTGGCACCATGAAGTCTCAGGTCCCGGCTGATCACTCGTTATGGCTCATTATAGGAACCCCACCTCTGCTGTGGGTGCAACCACCTTGTGTTACAGGAACCCTGCCTCTGCTGTGGATGCAGCCATCTTGTGTAGGCATGACAGCGTGAGGGTTAATTCACATATTACCTATTTATTATATAGGATATTAGAGATAGAAGGCAGAAGAGTTAATGAACGAGAATATGTACATAACAAACAAGGACACTATGACTGTTTGCTATAGATCTCATTTCTGTAATTGCTCATTAGGTATTTATATCTTCTACTATTTATAACTTATACTATCCATTCCACATTCTCTTACTCCCCCACCAGAAACACCTCAATGTGTTTCTTTTCCTGGTAGCGCAATCCTAGTTCATTCTTGAATAGTGTTAGTGATCTCATAATAACCCTGCTTGTGTTTTAGTTTGCCAGTATTTTTTACCACTTAACAGGGAGAAAATAGCTCCTGAGAATGGATACATGGAAAACGATTTTTTTGTAACTTCATTGTCTTGGCTTTTGGTTGCCTCTGCCCTCCAGGAAGCTAAGAGGTTTATGAACTACCAAGAGGCCAATGGTTTTCCCATCATGGAATCCTACTGCTTTGATTTCAGCAAGATCTAGCTACTGTTGTATGAAGACTAACCATTTGTCTAGTGGGCCTCAGGAAGCACCATCCTCCCCTTCAGATCATCCAATTAAAGTTACTGAATTATTTTTAAAAAATACAATTATTTGAAGTCTTGCATGTCCAAAAATCTTGTTCATACATAATTATAAGAGAGCCTGGAGAGATCATAACTACTCCATTTTCAGTCTTTTTTGAAGCATCTAGAAAGTACCTTCCTGATTCTTAGTGACTGTGCAGCCTCATCAACATCAAAAAACATTCATTTACTTCTTAACTTTGGTGACCTGGCACAGTAGACACACTTAAGCAACATCCCTATGGGCTTGCACAATAGTTAGTGAGTACATGCTTTAAGTCCAGATTCTCTAAAACTAGTTCCCAATTTGACGTTAACCTTCAATAGAGATCTCTGCTCCTACTTTCCACTTGAATTCCTTCAGGTTTTAGGCTTTGCTGGAATCCCAGCTTCTATCCCAGCTGCTGGCTAAGTCAGTGGTGGACCAGTAATTGGAGGTACTAATGAATGGGAAGAAAATCATGTTGATGTTGACATTGTACTAAAATTGTGGGGTTTTTTTTGTAATTGAGTCATTTGAATTTTTATATATTTTGAATATATAATTGTATCCAAGTAATTGACTACATAGAAAATGTTTTTAATAATTTGCTATAGAAAATTAACAATACTGTACTTTCTTAGAAAGACACACTACCTAATTTAATATAATTCAAAATATTCTTTACCTAGATATACTGGGAGTTTTAAAAATACATATATCTTTTTAGTAATGAGTAAATATAACCTTAAATTCAGGATGATTATGCTCCACAACACCTTTCTATGCTAAATTTCAAACAAACTATTATGAAAAACTAGAGGCCTGGTGCATGAAATTCATGCACAGGGGTGGAGGTCCCTCAGCCAAGCCTGCACCCTCTCACAGTCCAGGAGCCCTTGGGGATGTCCAACTGATGGCTTAGGTCCCCTCCTAAGGGCCTAAGCCGGCAGTTGGATATCCTTAGTCCTGCCAAGGAGGCAGGAGAGGCTCCCACCACCACCATTGTACTCACCAGCCATGAGCCTGGTTTCTGGCTGAGCAGCATGCCCCGCTGTGGGAGCACACTGACCATCAGGGGGCAGTTCCTTCATTGATCATCTGCCCCCTGGTGGTCAGTGCTCACATAGCAACTGGTCATTCTGCCGTTCGGTCAATTTGCACATTAGCCTTTTATTATACTAGAGGCCTGGTGCATGAAATTCATGCATGGGGCGGTGGTCCCACAGTCCAGGCCTGCACCCTCTCCAATCTGGGACCCCTTGGGGGATTTCCCACTGCCAGTTTTGGCCTGATCCTGCAGGGACATCCCTCTTGCAATAGGGACTGATGGCTCCTAACTGCTCACCTGCCTGCCTGCCTGCCTGATCACCCCTAATCCCTCTGCCTGCCTGCCTGATCACCTCTAACCCCTCTGCCTGCCTGCCTGATTGCCCCTACCCACTCTGCCTGCCTGCCAGATCGCTTCTGCCTGCCTCTTCCTGCCTATCTGATCACCTCTAACCCCTTTGCCTGCCTGTCTGATCATCATCAACTGCTCTCCCCTGCTGGCCTGATTGCCCTTAACCACTCTGCCTCAACCCCCACCACCATGGCTTTGTCTGGAAGAACATCCAGAAAATGTCTGTCTGGCCTAATTTGCATATTTCTCTTTTATTAGTATAGACTAGAGGCCCAGTGCATGAAATTTATGCACAGGGGTAGGGAGTGTGTTCCTCAGCCCAGCCTGCACCCTCTCCAATCTGAGACTCCTCAAGGGATGTCTGACTGCCTGTTTTGGCCCGATCCCAGTGGGCTAAACAGGCTGTAGGACATCCCTCTCACAATCCAAGATTGCTGGCTCCCATCCACTCATCTACCTGCCTGCCTGATTGCCCCTAACCACTCCCCTGCCATCCTGATTGATGCCTAACTCCTCCCCTGCAGGCCCAATTGCCCCCAACTGCCTTCTCCTGCTGGCCTGGTTGCCCCTAACTGTCCTCCCCTGCCGTCATCTTGTGGTGGCAATCTTGTGTGTTGGGGTGATGGTCAATTTGCATATTATTCTTTTATTATATAGGATAGGGTAGAGATATAGATATACATGTGAATTCTAAGTTTCACTCTATATCAATTATTTTACCCTAAAATAAAAAGTAGTTACTAATATTTAAATCTTTGCTTAAGTGAAAACTTCTCAATTAAATATATTGGTCCAGTTAATAAAATAATAGTGGGAAACTAAATTAAGAAAAGCCAAATATCAAGTATGATAACATTTCCATTTAAACATTAATGCACACTGTTATGCTTAAAAGTGCTTAGTTTTAAAATATGATCTGCACTCTGATCATGGGACAATTTTTACAATGATATATTTTATTGCTCTAGATGGAATGATTTCTTAGTCAGTGTAAAGAGAATAACTTTGTAAAAAGAGATGTGCTCTTTGTGAATCTCTTTTATTGTCTTCAAATACAATTGCTTGATTAAAAAAATGACTTAATGCCCCAGCTGGTTTGGCTCAGTTGATAGAGTGTCAGCTCAAGGACTGAAGCGTCCTGAGTTTGATTCTGGTCAAGGGCATGAATCTTGGTTGCAGGCTCCATCCCTGGTCCTGGTTGGGTGGGTGCAGAGTGCAGGAGGCAACCAATCAATATGTCTTTCTCACATAGATGTTTTTCACTCTGTCTCTCCCCCTCCTTTTCACTCTCTAAAAGCCAATAGAAAAATATCCTCAGATGAGGATTAACAATAACAACAAAAAAGGATTTATTTTCTTTGTGTGGACTGAAGCTCTGGTCCTTGGTGGAAACAGCCTCAACTCTGCCTGCTAAAGCAAGATCAGGAGCCCAAGGTGGAGGTAGAAATAAAAGGGGAAAAAAGATAGTGCACTGTAGCTTGTAAGGAGTCTTGGGACAAGAAAAGCAAAACTACAATCATAAGTTTCTACTGAAAAGGTATGTTTCATGTAATATAACTGCTCTTGTGAACCTCCGCCCTAACCTTTTAACTATCTACCTAATCAAAGTGTGCTGTCCAGGATTATATTTCTTCAGGAAAACCATATTGAGGCTGTTTTGTATTTTAACAAAATCTACCCATTGCATATCTGAATCACAAAATTTTTTAGAAGAGTCTCAAATTACAACACTTTTAAAAATATAAGAATTAAGTAAATAAATGTAAATAACTGCCTTTTGATATTTAAGAGGTAAAAGAAGATAAAGCATATATATTATATATACTAATATATATATATATA
>NW_006287706.1:1249912-1253246 GCF_000327345.1 Myotis davidii
AACAATCCAATAATGAAATTTTAATGCACTTGTTCAAATATCAAGCACATGTTATATTGCTTTGATATTAGAAAACTGACTTGGGGAAATTTAATTGCTCTTGAAATAAAAAGAACTGGGTTCAAATCTTGGACACATACTGGCTCTGTGACCTTGGACAAGCTGAGCATATGTCTTAGTTTGTTCACAAAAATCTCAAAATTGCAAGAACAGTACAAGTCACATATTTCTTTCACAATTGTTTTGAGAAACAAATGACAAAATGATATCTGAAATTACTTGGCAAAACTACAAAGCATCTTTGGATATGGGATCCTTAGACAAAGTGATACTGTGCAGCATATGTGAGATGCAACAATTAGGAAAAATTATAGAAACAGTAATGCTTAGAATCCAATGTCATGTATTCTAGCTTCATTAATTTGTGCTTTGTACTTTTCTGTGATGTGAAAAGTGTCTGCCAATGAAGAATAGTGAAAAAAATTCCACTGATTTTGAAATAGGCAGCTCTGGAATTACATCTTCACTATAAAATTGTAAAACAGATATTCTCTAATAACCTATCAGGCCTTAATCAAATTTCTCAAACAGGCTAGTCTGGGCCACAATGTGTTCTCATTATCCAAGAAAGCTGCCAAGCATTTTGGTCACAGTTCAAAGTGTCACAAAGTATACTCTTGCAGCTTTGACTCAAAAAATATTCCCGAAAAGAACATGCTAACTTTTCTCTTGTTTTCTGTCATCTCTTGCTTTAAAAAATGCATTCTCATTAAATATGGAGCAGAAACAGAAGAATATATATAATCTATGTGTAGAGTATCCTATGTAATAAAAGCATAGTATGCAAATTGTCCCCTTGACCAGGAGTTGTCAGGGAGTTTGACCAGAGGCCTTCCCTGCACATAATCTATTAAATCTAGATAAAAACAAATATTAGTTCATAAAAATGAATAATCTTTAGACATAGATTCAGAATTTGATCATACTACTCAATAGTAATAATAATATTAGAAGTAATTATGATGTCTAAAGTTTGTTATTTCTTAGCTATGTTTCATTTACTTCTAGGTGTTTTAACACACTTACTTCTCACACCAACTCTGTGATGTAAGGTCTATTATTGTGCTATTTTACTGATAGTGTAAAATAAATTTAGATACATTTAATATCTTAGCAAAAAAAAAATAGAGTCTTAATTGGAACCCTGGAGTTCTGCTCACTAATCACTCCTCCAGGTTGCTTCTCCATAAAACAAATGAAGAGACAGTTTCCTCAGTTGGTCTTTACTCTCCATGCTTCAGTGCTATATTCCAGGATTCAGTGGAAAATTGAATAAAACAGTGATTTTTGAGGTGCCACTATTTATTGACCATAATTTATTACTACTGCAGTGCCCCAGTTACTTCTAGGTGCTTTAACACACTTCTCACACCAACTCTGTTCTGTAAGGTCTATTATTGTGCCATTTTACTGATATTGTAAAAGAAATTTAGAGATATTTAATATCTTAGCAAAAAAATAGAGTCTTAACTGGAACCCTGGAGTTCTGCTCACTAATCACTCCTCCAGGCTGCTTCACCATAAAACAAATGAAGAGACAGTTCCTCAGTTGGTCTTTACTCTCCATTCTTCAGTGCTATATTACAGGATTCAGTGGAAAATTGAATAAAACAGTGACTTTTGAGGTGCCACTATTCATTGACCATAATTTATTACTACTGCAGTGCCCCAGAAATTTTAAGAACTATCCTCACACCTCCAGTAGTAAAAGTCAATCACACATCCTTGCCAAGAAAGAAACCCCCCAGGAATTGTTCCACCTTTACCAAAATTAATAATATGCTGTATTATCTCTACGTCTCTTCCCTTGGCTCTTACCTAAGAAGTACCCCTAGTCCATCCAAAAATGATGTTTTAATTTGGCTCAGGATTAAACTAGTTCCTATTTTATTGGAAGGACTCAGGCTCCTTCTTCCTCCGTGAATTGGTTTTCTCACCAAGCTCTTCTGCTTCCATATAGAAGCAAATTCTGTATGGCCACATGACCATAGATTTACCACTCCTTTTTATAGTCAAGGTTCTTGAAAGAAAAAGACACTTCTTTTTATCTGTTTATTCAATTGGTCTTCATCACATAACTGCTTTAAAACTGCTATTATGATAACTATCTAAATTATTATATAAGAACTACTTAGTTAATAACTAAATACTCCCTACCTTTCATATTAATTTTTTAAATAAATCTTTATTGTTCAGATTATTACAGTTGTTCCTCTTTTTTCCCCCCATAGCTCCCCTCCACCCAGTTCCCACCCCAACCTCTGGCCTTACCCCCCCACCACTGTCCTCATCCATAGGTGTACGATTTTTGTTCAGTCTCTTCCCGCATCCCCCACACTCCTTTCCCCCCAAGAATTGTCAGTCCACTCCCTTTCTATGCCCCTGATTCTATTGTATTCACCAGTTTGTTCTGTTCATTAGATTTTTTATTCACTTGATTTTTAGATTCACTTGTTGATAGATGTGTATTTGTTGTTGTTCATAATTTTTATCTTTACCTTTTTCTTCTTCCTCTTCTTAAAGAATACCTTTCAGCATTTCATATAATGCTGGTTTGGTGGTGATGAGCTCCTTTAGCTTTTTCTTATCTGTGAAGTTCTTTATCTGACCTTCAATTCTGAATGATAGTTTTGCTGGGTAAAGTAATCTTGGTTGTAGGTTCTTGCTATTCATCATTTCAATATTTCTTGCAACTCACTTCTGAACTGCATAGTTTCTGTTGAGAAATAAGCTGACAATCGGATGGGTACTCCCGTGTAGGTAACTAACTGTTTTTCTCTTGCTTTTAAGATTATCTCTTTGTCTTTTGCTCTTGGCATTTTGATTATGATGTGTTTTGGTGTGGTCCTCTTTGGATTGCTTTTGTTTGGGGTTCTCTGTGTTTCCTGGACTTGTAAGTCTATTTCTTTCACCAGGTAGGGGAAGTTTTCTGTCATTATTTCTTCAAATAGGTTTTCAATATCTTGCTCTCTCTCATCTTCTGGCACCCCCATAATTCAGATGTTGGTACGCTTGAAGTTGTCACAGAAGCTACTTATACTATGTTCATATTTTTGGATTCTTTTTTTCTTTTTGTTTTTCCAGTTGGGTGTTTTTTGCTTCTTCATATTTCAAATCTTTAACTTGATTCTTGCGATCCTCTAGTCTGCTATTGGAACTCTGCATAATTTTCTTTATTTCAGTCCGTGTATGCTTAATTTCTAGTTGGTCCTTTTTCATATCCTTGAGGGTCTCACTAAATTTCTCAGAGGTTTCTAGAAGATTCTTGAGTCAC
>NW_006287706.1:1253629-1259270 GCF_000327345.1 Myotis davidii
GGAGAACTTCTGTGCTGGAGACACCCTTCTGGGGCAAGACTTGCTTCAGTGGGGCTTTGGTGCTCACTAGTCTTCCCCCATGAGTGTGTCCCTTATGGATCTGAGGAGCTGTAATCTGGATGGTCCCACTCTGGCCACTGGGTACACTGGCACTTGGATCTCTAAGAATGTGCTGTTTAGCCTCTGCCTGAGGCTACCTAGCATGAGCTATGGAGAGATCTGCAAATTCCTCTTCCTTGTTTGAGGTTTGGTGGTGCCCAGATGAGGCCCAGCTGTGAAGCAGTGCAAGCTGCTGTTTTAGCCTCTGAGGCTACCTAGCATGAGCTACGGAGAGATCTGCAGATTCCTCTTCCTTGTTTGGGGTTTGGTGGTGCCCAGATGAGGCCCAGCTGTGAAGCAGTGCAAGCTGCTGTGGGGCCTTGGGCCTTCTTTTGGATGTTCTGGGTCTTTCTGACCCAGCCGCAGTTTGTTAGGTAATTTTAAATTGCAAAGGGCCAGGCCTTTCATATGCAAAAGCCTCTGTACACAGTTTGGGTGGGGCGGGGTCTCAGGGAATCAACAGGGTGGAGCAAACAACTGTGGCTGATCCTCAGCCCTGCCCTAAGAGGCCCTGGGTCTCAGTGTTTCATGGTAATTCCTGCAAGCACCTCCGAGAGAAAGCTGCAGTCGAGTTCCGCCCGATGCAGTTTCTCCCTGTATGAGTCTGGGTCCCCAGAGACTCACCCTGAACTGGAGTTCAGAGCAGTCAGGAGCTTGTGTCTCCCTCCCAATTGAAAAAGACAACCACATCCTCAGCTGACAACCCTTTGCATGCTCGCCTCCATACCTCCCCACTTTACTTCCGCACCTCCTCTGAGTCTCAGTGTGCTTTTCTCTTTCCTTCCAGCTGTAGAATATCCACTCATCCAGCCTTCCTGTGGTTCTGGATGATGTCTGTTTTGTCTTTTAGTTGTAGTTTTGAAGTGGTTATGCAAGGCAGCAATTTCAGGTGTTTACCTATGCCGCCATCTTGGTTTCTCTCCTGTCGTATTAATTTTATCTTATTTCTAAAACACCAATATAGAGTTATGTCTTAAGTACTTTATGAATATTAACTCCTATAATCTTCATAACAATGTTATGAGATATATATTATTACCATCCTCCTTTATAAATGAGGAAATACAGGGAAATTAAGTAACTCACCTAAGATCAGACAGCTACCAAGGGGCAGAACTAGGATTTGAATGCAATCATCTAATTCCATAGTACCAACATCTATTTCAAATGCCTCTTAAAACTTAGCATTTTGTAACCTATTTTATAATTGTTCCATATATTTTATTTTATTTTTTAAAATATATTTTTATTGATTTCAGAGAGGAAGGGAGAGGGAGAGAGAAATAAATACATCAATGATGAAAGAGAATCATTGATCAGCTAATTCCTGCACATCCCCTAGTGGGGATCGAACCCACAACCTAAGCATGTGCTCTTGACCAGAATCAAACCTGGGACTTCCACTCTGCAGTCCAACACTCTATCCACTGAGTGTTGTTCCATATATTTTAAACACAATCAGTAAAAAATACAGATAAACAGATATCCTCTTTCTCCCTTTCTCCATCTCCTAGAGATAAGTAAACACTCTCCTGAATATGGCATTTGACATTTCTCCCTTGGTTTTATATTACCACCCATGTAAGTATCCATAAAATGTGCTATATATAAATACTATCATATATTTTGCTATTTATTTTTATTAATGTTCTCATGATTTATACATTATAACCCCTGTATTTCTAATATTCACTGCTATATCATTTCTGCAGTACCATAACCTATTATTTTATTTTACTGCCTAATTTAATTTGTTGTGCCAATGTGTGCTTTTTTTTTTAAATCCTCACCCAAGGATATGTTTTTATTGAGAGAGAGAGAGAGAAGAGAGAAAGGGGTGGAGAAAGAGAGAGAAAGAAACATTGATGTGAGAGAGCCCATGTTTCATGGATGTCTTAAAGACACATCTGTCATATTTGCTTTTATTCCCAAAACACAAATTAACAATGAATAGTAATACCTTTTTGTATTAATAAAAAAATAAATAATATTTATACTGCTGATATATCTGAGTTCTTAGAAAATTTGCAGTTCATCATTGTGGAATTTATTCTATAAAATGAATCCATGGAACATTGCTGCCAAAACATTGCCAAGTGAACATGAAGAGGGCAATTATGCTCCTGATAAGCAACATAAGTGACTTAAGTACCTATTGAAACACTTTGCAAGCACAATGTCACAATGACATTTGTGTTTGGGAGATCAACAGATACATCACATGGTAAGAGATGAACTGATGTCTTGAAATAAAATTAGTGCACTCAGGGAAGTTAAAAGATAGAAATGCCATTAGACTATTTAGGCAGCTGCCAATGAAAGCGTTGTGGAAAAAATTACTAGTTAGTCATCCATCAATACACCAACAAATGTACACATGTAAGCAGTATCCACAAATTCAAAGTGCATTGTACAAAATCTTTAGTAACATCATGGTCTTTTAGTGCTAGAAATAGAACATTCTACTTGGTTTAAATTATACAGATTCAGTACAAAACACTACCTGAATTCTATAGCTAATTCTGCCATGCAATTCATATTAAAAACAGAGATATGGAAACTCCCTTTTTTTCTATTTTGTTAAACTTATATAATTTACTGTCAAAAATTTTTGAGAAGAGTAAAATACTGATCCATACCACAAAGCTTCATTGGGGAAGAGTAAAGCTGGGCAAACTTGTATCTAGACAATGTAGTGTCTTGGCAATGAAACATTCTCTTATTCATTGAGTCAAAGAGGTTGAGAAATGTTCAGAGACATCAAACTGTCTCCATCTCTACCTTGTTTTTTATATAGCTCACATTATTAATAAGAAAAACATGGTCTCATTACATTCTGTCAAGAACACTTTTATAAAAAACCTGGAGTCCTAACTGTTTTGCCTCAGTGGATAGAGTGTTGGCCTGAAGACTGAAGGGTCCCAGGTTCGATTTCAGTCAAGGGCATGTACTTTGGTTGCGGGCACATCCCCAGTAGGAGGTGTGCAAGAGGCAGATGATCAATGTTTCTCATCGATGTTTCAAACTCTCTATCCCTCTCCCTCTTTGTAAAAAAAAAAAAAAAAGAAAAGAAAAAAATTAATAAAATATATTTTAAAAAAACCCTGGATAATCCTGATATCCTATTAAACTATATTATATTATGAAAGCCTAATATGCTAAGGGTCCGGTCATCCAGTGACCAGTCGACTGTTAAAGCAATCAAAGTGTAATATGCTAATGATATGATAAGGCCGCTCAACCACTCACTATGATGTGCACTGTCCATCCAGGGGGCAGATGCTTTGACTGATAGGTTAGCTTGTTGCTGGGGTCCAGCCAATCAGGACTGAGAAAGATGGGCCAGACGCCCTGGAACCCTCCAGCAGTCCCTCCCCAGCTGGCCAACCTCCCGTGTCCCTCCCTGGCCGGCTGGCCCCAATTGGCCCCATTGGGATTGGGCGAGATGGGGCTGGACATGCCCTGGAGCCCTCCCGTGGTCTCTTCCCAGCCCTGATCCTGCACCAGTGGAGTCCCTTGGCCTGGCTTGTGCCCTCTCACAATTCAGGACCCCTCAGGGGATGTCAGAGAGCCAGTTTCAGCCAATCCCACATGCCATTACCCTCGGGAAGGTGCCAGGTGCAGGGCTCACGGCTGGTGAGTGCTGCTGCTATGGCAGTGTGAACCTCTCCTGATCCTGACTGATTGGGTACAAGCCCGTGGCAGGTGCAGTGGGGCTGGCATAAGCGGTAGTGGCAGGTAGGAACTGCAGGAGGTGTTGGACTGCAGGTTTTGGCCCGATTCCCACAGGCCACCTAGAGGGACTCCACCTGTGCACAAATTCGTGCACTGGGCCTCTAGTAATAAATACTAGAGAAAGGATTGTTCATAGGACATTATGGGATTTATTCCAGGAATGAAATGTTGGTACAATATTCACAAATCAATAAACATGGTACATTACATGATCATATCAATAGATGCAGAAAAAGTCTTCAACAAAACCCTGGAAATAGAGGAATCATACCTCAACATAATAAAGGCCATATATGACAAACCTACAGCCAAAATCGTACTCAATGAGCAAACTAAAATAATTTCCCCTAAAAACAGGAACAAGACAAGGATGTCCTTTTTCACCACTATTATTCAACATAGTACTGAAAGTACTATTCCATAGTGATCAGACAAGATGAAGAAATAAAAGGCATCCAAATTGAAAAAGGGGAAGTAAAACTCCCATTATTAGAAAGTGACATGGTATTGTATACAGAAAACCATAAAGACTCCACCAAAATACTAATCTACACTTCTAATATGGTAATATGCAAATTTGTCAAGACACTGTCACAGTAACGACTGATCAGCAGGCTGTGTGCACAGCAGGCGTGGGTAGGCAGGGGCTTGCAGCATTGGGGATGGAGGTGGGGCCATAGCAAAAGGCCTCTCCATGCACCTGTGTCAGGACCCCAGCCAGGGGTCCACAGGCAAGTGGAGAGGCCTCTGCCCTGGGCCTGGCCGGGGGTCTGTAGGCCCGTGGTACGCAGGCCACTGACACGACCTGGTGTGGGGGTGGGGCCATGACGAGCGCCTCCATGTGCCTGCACCAGGGGTCCGCAGGTCTCCGCAGACCTCCCCTGGTTCCAGCCTATCTCTTTGGGGCAATCCATTGATCTGGATGAGTGGGCAAGGCCTACCTCTTTGGGGCAATGGATCACAGGGCTCCCTCAGTGTGACAGAGCACAGGACAGGCTGGGGGACCCACCCCCCAACCCTGAGTGCATGAATTTCATGCACCAGGCCACTAGTAGATTTAATAATTCAGCAACATAGCAGAATACAAAATTAACACCCAGAAAATCAATGGCATATTTATACACCAATAATGAAGTCTCAGAAAGGGAAACTAAACAGACAACCACATTTACCATTGTAACAAAAAAATTAGGATACTTTAGAATAAAGTTAACCAAGGAGGTAAATGACTTCTACTCAGAAAAATACAGGACATTGAAAAAAGTGATAGAGGAAGATAGAAACAAGTAGAAGAATATACCACGTTCATAGATCAGTAGAATAAACATCATTAAAATATCTGTGCTACCCAAAACAATCTATAGATTCAATGTAACCCCTACTAAAATACCAATGGCATACTTTACAGAACTAGAGCAAATACTTAAAAAAATGTATATAGAACCTAAAAAGAATAAGAATAGCTGTAGAATCTTAGAGAAAAAAGTTGGTGGGATCACAATACCAGTTATCAAGTTATGCCACAAAGCCAGTGTAATCAAAACTGCCTGTACTGGTAAAAGAATAAACATATAGATCAGTGGAACAGAACAGAGAGCACAGAAATTGACCTAAGCCATTATGCTCAATCAATATTTGACAAAGAAGGCAAGAGCATACAATGGAGTCAAGATAGTCTCTTCAATAAATGGTGTTGGAAAAATTAGACAGATACATGCAATTCACTATGAAACTAGACCGCCAACTTACACTATACACAAAAATAAACTCAAAATGAATAAAAGACATAAATGTAAGATGGGAAACC
>NW_006287706.1:1259360-1285606 GCF_000327345.1 Myotis davidii
ATACACAAAAATAAACTCAAAATGGATAAAGAGCATAAATGTAAAACTGGAAAACCATAAAAATCTTAGAATACTCCATAGGCAGCAAAATATCAGACATAAGTTGTAGCAATATCTTTACAGATACTGCTCCAAGCAAAATGGAAACTAAGGAGAAAATAAACAAATGGGACTACAACAAAATAAAAGCTTCTGCACAGCAAAACAAAAAGGGAGCCCACTGCATGGGAGAACATATTTGGCAATGATACATCTGATAAAGGGTTAATATCCACAATATGTATAAGAAACTCATACAACTTACCAAAAGGAAGACAAACAATCCAATTAAAAAAATGGGCAAAGGGCCTAACTGGCATGGCTCAGTGGTTGAGCATTGACCTATGAACCAGGCAGTCAAGGTCATATTCTGGGTCAGGGCATATGGCCCGAATGTGGACTTGATCCCCAGTGTGTTGCGTGCGGGAGGCAGCCTATCAATGATTCTTTCTCATCACTGATGCTTCTATCTCTCTCTCTCTCTCCCGATCTCTCTGAAATCCATAAAAAGATATTTTTTTTAAAAAAAGACACTTCTCCAAAATGAATATACAGATGACCAAGAGACATACGAAAAATGCTTAAAGTCACTGATAATAAGAGAGATGCAAATTAAAATGACAATGTGATATCACCTCACATTTGTCATAATGGCTACCATCAATAAAGCAACAAATGACAAGTGCTAGTGAGGATAAGGAGAAAAGGGAACCCAAGTACACTGCTGGTGGGAATGCAGACTGGTGCAGCCGTTATGGGTAACAGTATGGAATTTTCTCAAAAAAATTTAAAAATGAAACTGCTATTTGACCCAGTAATCCAACTTCTAGGAATACATCCTAAGAAACCTGAAACTCCAATAAGAAAGAATACATGCACTCCTATGTTCATAGCAGGGTAATTTACAGTAGCCAAGATCTGTAAATAGCCCAAGTACCCATCAGATAAATAGATAAAAAAGCTGTCATACATTTATACCATTAAATACTATGCAGCACTAAAAGAGAAGGATCTCTTACCCTTTGAGGCAACAGGGAGGAGGCCTGGACAGTATCATGCTAAGTGGAATAAGCCAATCAGAGAAAGACAAATATTACATGATTCTCCTGATGGGATCTAATGAACAAAATAAAATGATGAACAAAATAGATCCAGAGACACAGAAGCATGGAAAAGATTGTTGAATCTCAGAGTGGATCCAGAGACATGGAAGCAGAATCTCAGAGGGAAGGCAGGGGAGGGTGGATAGGTGGGAGGTAAGATCCGCCAAAACTTGTATGCATATATGCAGAACCCATGACCATGGACAATAGGGTGGTGAAAGCCTGGGGTAAAAGGTTGGGCTGGGCTAAAATGGGTCAAAGGGGATCTACTATGTAATACTTTCAACAATAAAGATTTTTTAAAAATAATGTCCAGTCAATAAATAGATAAATAAAAGCAAAAAATGAAAGTAGACTACTTTCTTATACCATATAAAAATGGATTAAAGACTTGTATATGCAACACAAAACCATAAAACTCCTAGAAGAAAATATAGGCAGTAAACTCTCAGACATTGCTCTATTTTTACTTACATATCTCCTCAACCTCAGGAAAAACAAAAAAACAAAAATAAAATAAAATAAACAAAAGTGACTGTATCAAACTCAAAAGTTTTTGCACAGCAAAGGAAACTATCAACAAATTGACAATACAACCTATCAAGTGGGAGAACATATTTGGCAATGATATATTTGATAAAGGGTTAATATAAAAAAATTATAAAAACTCACACAACTTACACACACACACACACGCACACACAAAAAAAACCCCCACAAAAACACACAAACAAACAAAAAAACACACAGATAATCCAATTAAAAAATGATCAATGCACCTAAATAGACATGTTTCCAAAGAGGATTTACAGATGGCCAAGAGACTCAATATAACTAATCATCAAAAAATGCATATTAAGACCACAATCAGTTATTATTTCACACTATCAGAATGGCTTTCATCAATAAATCCACAAATTTTAAGTGCTGGAGAGGATGTGGAGAAAAGAAATGCCTCATGCACTGTTGGTGGGTATGCAGATTGGTTGCAGACACTCTAGAAAGCACAGCATGCATTTTCTTCAAAACATTAAAAATACAACAGCCTTATGACCCAGCAATTCCACTTCTTGTAATATATCCAAAGAAACCTGCAACACTGATTCAAAAGAATACATGAACCACTATGTTCATTACAATGCTACTTACAATAGCTAAGATTTGGAAGCAGCCCAATTGCACATCAGTGGATGAGTGAATAAAAAAAAAAAAAATTATGGCCGAAAGTGGTTTGGCTCAGTGGATAGAGCGCCGGCCTGTGGACTGAAGGGTCCCAGGTTCGATTCCGGTCAAGGGCATGTACCTGGGTTGCGGGCACATCCCCAGTAGGAGGTGTGCAGGAGGCAGCTGATCGATGTTTCTCTCTCATCAATGTTTCTGGCTTTCTATCTCTCTCCCTTCCTCTCTGTAAAAGTTCAATAAAATATATTTTAAAAAAATTATGGTACATTTACACAATGGAATACCACTCAGCTTCAAAAAAGAAGGAAATCTTATCATTTGCACCAGCATGGATGGACCTGGATAGTATTCTAATTGAAATAAGAAAGACAAATTCCGTATGATTTCACTTATATTTGGATTCTAATGAACAAAATCAAAACATACTGAAAGTTGTCAGAGAGGAGGGATACTGGGAGTTTGGGTAAAAAAGTTGAAGAGATTAAGCAAAAAAACAGAAACAATAATACTTCATAGGCACTGACAACACTATGGTGATTACCAGAAGGTAAAGGAAGTGAGGGCAGATTGAGAAGGTTAAATGGGGTGTTAAATGGTGACAAAAGTAGACTAGACTTTGGATGGTGAACATACAGTACAATATACTCAATTGTACACTGGAAACATATAATTCTTTAACCAATGTAACCTCAATAAATTCAGTAAAAAAATAAATGAAAATAAATACATCACAGAAATTCATATGCTCACCTGTTGACAATTAAATATATGCTATTTCCAAGCTTGCTGGATGATATAAGCTAGAATTAAAGAGTTAATTAGATAGTAACCTTTTTAGGTAATTTTAAAATAAATAAATAGGTAACAAGTTTGGAGTGTAAAAAACTTAAAACTATTGGGTTTTATTGATATACACCCTATGAGAAAAATGTGTAGTTTGCCTTCCTTTTAGTGCCCTCTTATGGACTTCTAGTTCTATATATCCTGATTTAGGAGTATATGTCTTTATGTTTCATAGAATGATTTGATAAACATTTTTCATACATTAATATAAAAAATAAACATTCCATAAAAATATAGAACATTTTTATGCATTAGGTTATACCTGTTAGGGTTGCTGTAGGAGACGGAAAGTGGTAAAGAATTATGAATTTACTAGAGGCCCGGTGCATGAAATTCATGCACTAGCAGGGGGTCCCACAGATCTGCCTGTACCCTCTCAGAGTCTGAGACCCCTTGCTCCTTACCACTGGCCTGCTCATTGCTTGTTATCGCTTGTATCACTACTTCTTAGCGCTCCCATGGAGGTGGGAGAGGCTCCTGCCACCGCTGCTACACTCTCCAGCCAGGGGCCCGGCTTATGGCTGAGTGGCATTCCCCCTGCAGGAGCACACTGACCACCAGGGGGCAGCTCCTGTATTGAGCGTCTGCCTCCTGGTGGTCAGTGTGCATCATAGTGACCAGTCATTCTGGTCGTTTCATTGTAACAGTCGCTTAGGCTTTTATTATGTAGACTAGAGGCCCAGTGCACAAAATTTGTGCATGGAGGGGTGTCCCTCAGACTGGCCTGCACCCATTCCGAAATCTGGGACCACTCAGGAGATGTCTGTCTGCCAGTTTAGGCCCAATCCCACAGGATGTCAGCAGACAGACATCCCTCTCACAATCCGGGACCACAGGCTCCTAACCACTCTTGTACCTGCCTGCCTGATTGCCCCTAACCCCTCTGCCTGCCTGCCTGATTACCATTAACTGCCTCTGCCTGCCTGCCATCCTGATTTCCTCTAACTGCCCTCTTGACAGGCTGATCGCCCCTCCCTTGCCCCCCTGCCAGCTTGATCGCCTCTACCTTGCCCCCCTGCTGACCTGATTGCCCCTAACCACCTCTGCTCGGCCCCCAGCCTAAGCTGCAGTCTGGCCTCCCTCTGCTGGAGGTGACCTGGCCGATCAGGGGAAGGCACCGCCCCCATCACCCCACTGCTACTGCCACTGGTGGCCACCATGGCTGCCTGAGCCTTGGGCCGGCCCTCCCAGCGGCAGCTGCCATCCGCATTTGCCTGAGCCTCAGGCAGATGCTGCAGCTTTTTCCAGAAGGATGTCCCGATGGTCTTGTCCTGAAAAAATCCACCCTAATTAGCAAATTTTTATTAGTATAAATTAGATCATCTGGAAACCAAATGGGCTTAGCCCCAAAATGGCATTAGCACCCAGGTGTGGAGAGTCAGAGGTTTTAAAGGACTCTAGGTGGGCATTTTAGTTGAGGAATTATCTGGGTTGTCTGGATCTTGGGCAATTCTGCAGGGGAAAACTGCTGGTCTTAGCACCAGAATGTGGTCTGAGCAAAAGGGAAGGTTGGTTGCAAGATGATCTAAGGTCAGTTTTTCAGGGGAGGGGAATATCAATTCAATTATTTGATCAGACCTAACAATACCAATTTAGCTTGATACGTTATAATGGTTGATCAATTTAAATTTTCTTTAAGTATATTATATTTTGTATTTTATTCTAGATATGTGATTTTGAATTATATAAACTCAACAATTAAGGCAAATACTAGTTACAATGCCAATATAGTGATAAAACAATATGACATAATGTAATGGCTGATGGCTGTCTGCACAGTATGAAGCTGTCTGTGGTACTGGACTATTCCGTTTCTTCACAGGCACTTGCCATAAATGTGCATGACAACTGCTTTCATGAAGGTGAACAATGGAGTAACATTTTAATCCTTGCTCTAAAGGAAGGATTGGTCACCGAGAAAAATGACTTCAATCATTTTTTAAAAAATAAAAGGTGAATGAAATTGTACTACTTAGAGAATGGTCGTTTCTTACACTGTGGCATTTCGTTCAACCTACATCATTCTAGAAAAATAAGATAAAATGTATTGGAAAGCTCTTATGCTCCACATATTCTTAGAGTCCTCTCAATTCCAAAAGGAAGACTGTTAATATTGATTTTTTGTGTGTGTGGAAGAGTGATCTCATATCCTTTGGAACATAATCATTATAGATGACAAAAGGATATGCGGAATGACAAGATGCCTAATTTTTAATGTATTTGTCTATTCTGAATGAATCATTACTAGTACAATATAGTACCCAGGGAAACTAAAATAGTAAATTCAAAAATAACCAACAGGTTTCCAGCTCCAAGATACATTATCTCTTTTTTATTCTCTCAAAAACATGTGAAATAGAAAAAGGCAGATATTGATAAATAAGAACATCACATTTAAGAGAGAATGGCATTCACATAGCAGCATTAAATTAAATTAGAACTGTATTTTTTCTTTTTTTTAATGTGCCACAGTTATTCTTTCTCCTTCTATTTGAGGTTAATGTAATATTAAGGTGGAATAGTAATAGATGACCTCATCTACAAATGGCCTTAACTGCTATATAAAATTAGCATTGGAGGTTGTAAGATAATAGAAAATATGCACATGTTCCTAGCATAGAGCTCCTAAAACTTGTAATTTCCTAAATGGAGCACTCGTAGCATCTTTTGTTCTAATATTTGGTCTTTGACCCTTGTTCCTGACAGAGTTCTTTAATCCCCTGGAATTTCCTTGCTGATAGCCGTGGTTTTCATTCTAGTGAGGTGACATTTGGTGGGGTCCTGGATGGCAGTGGTCAGTGGAAAGACCATGCTATGATTAGAGGCTTTAAATTCCAGCTCCACCCACTCCCTAATTCTTCAGAGAGTGGAAAGGCGCTAAAAATAGAGTTACTGATTTGTCATGCCCAAGTGACCAAACCTCTATAAAAACCCTCGAATTTCAGGGTTTGATGAGGTTACAGGTTGGGAAACACACCCATGTACTGGGAGGGAGACACAGCCCAAATCCCTGGGGACAGAACCTCTTATGCTTTGTATTAGCCCAGGCTTCCCCCATGTATATATTTTAAATATGGTTGTTTGTTTGTTTGTTTTTTGTTTGTTTGTTTGTTTGTTTTTTGTATTGATTAAGAAAGAGAGAGGGAGCAAGAGGGATAGAGAGATAGAAACATTGATGAGCGGGGACTATTTTGATTGGCTGCCTCCTGCATCCTCCTACTGAGGTCAAGCCCACAACTCAGGCATGTGCCCTGGCCAGGAATTGAAGCAGCAACCTCTTGGTTCCTGGGTCAACACTCCACTCCTGGGGCACACCAGCTGGACACCCCTATGTATCCTTTAATCTGTCTGTTCATCTGTACCCTTTATCATAACTTTTGTTATATAATGTACTAATAAATGCATTTCCCTGAATTCTGTGAGTTCTAGTAAATAATCAAATCCAGGGGGAGAAAATCATGGAAACCTCAGATTTGTAGTCAAGTTAAACAGAAATTGTGGGTAACTTGGGTACATGCTATTTATGATTAGCATCTGAAAGAGGAGCCAGTCTCGGAGGACTGAGCCAGCCTGAACCTGGCATCTGACTGTCTCCAAAGTAGATAGCATCAAATTCAGTTAGATTGTGGGACACACAGTTTGTGTCGCAAATTGTTTGGTATGGTAAAACCATCCACACATTTTGGGTCAGAATTGTTGTGAGTGTGGTAGCAATGTGAGAGTAAAGGAGAGACACTTAAAAGGAAAAGTGGGCCGAAACCGGTTTGGCTCAGTGAATAGAGCGTCGGCCTGTGGACTGAAAGGTCCCAGGTTCGATTCCGGTCAAGGGCATGTACCTGGGTTGCAGGCACATCCCCAGTGGGAGATGTGCAGGAGGCAGCTGATCGATGGTTCTATCTCTCTCCCTTCCTCTCTGTAAAAAAAAATCAATAAAATATATTAAAAAAAAAAGGAAAAGTGGGTTTTTCTTACAAATGTGATTAAGGAACATTAAACAATCCCATACAATGGATAAATACTGACTAAAAATTCAAAATCTGTAGCAAAGTAAAAAACACATCTATCCAGTGTCTCTCTAAACCTCATCGTCTCAGAGTCATCTTTTAATGCACTACTCGAGTAAGTTCTCTCTTTCCTAGGGTCCAATATTTATTATTTTTCATCTACTTTATGTCAGATTAGATGATGCTCACAAAATTGTGAAAATGAATTGCTCCTTGGTTTTAGTAGGTTTCTTTATGATCTATAACAATAAAAGTGTAATATGCTAATTAGACCGGACATCCTTCCAGACAACCTTCCAGACAACCTTCCAGACAGCCTTCCAGACAAAGCCAAGGCTGCAAGGGAAGCCCAGGTCTTGGATGCCAGACATCTTATCATGCCGGCTGCTGGGGGAAGTAAAGCCTACTCTTCTGCAAATTTTATTATCTCTCAACCAAGACTGTAAGCTCTTTGACATCAGAATCTATTTCAATTACTCTTTGTATTTTCTAGAGCATATACCTCAAATCAGTACATACTTATTGATAGGAGGAAATCACATTTAAAAAAGACAGAATGACAGCAAACTGATTTTTAATACCAGTTCTTAGGCCATACATTTCATGAGAAGAGGCATAGAATTCTCTCTGCAGTGAGTTAACTTATGTGAATAATGAGCTTGTCAAGAGTCTCTAATATGTCACCATAACAGAGACCACTATCAGTAGATGAAATTGAGGGTAAGGACAAGAGCTTATTCATTATTTGGTTCCTAGTGTTTATCATAATATATTAGAGGCACATAAAACATTTTTCGTTTCTGATTATTCAATAGAAAAATGACACTATAATTTAATCATAAAAATGTTCAATCTCACAATTTTTAAAGAAAAATTCTTATATGTGTATAGCATATGGTTATAAATTACCACATACTGTCCTCATAAATACTACAGAAAAATATATAGCATACGTGTAATATCTTGAGATATGTGGGAAGGAAAAATATTAGAGGTATGCCAAATGTAATTGAATGATACGATCAGTATATTTTTGCATTATTTGGATTCAAGTTACTAATAGTCAATAGGAAAAAAATGCCATCACCAAATATATTAGTTCTTAATTTCCATTAATATTTATGAGGCCATTTTCATATACTTAATTAGATAAAAATCCTAAAACACCCTAGCATCATCATTAATTTAGACCAGGGGAATTAACATTCAAAAAGTCTGTTTCAAATGGTCAAGAATAGAGACCATGTACTAAAACATTTTATTATATAAATTTTCTTTCTTCACACACTGTTTTTTTCTTTTTAACTTGTAAAATAGTTTCTTGGCATTAAGATGTGATTGTGGGATTTCAAATTTCAGCTCCAACATATAAAATACTTTGAGTTGTCATTCCATCACTGCAAGAAAATAGCCTAACAAACAGAAAGGCAATTACCTTTATGAGATCCATAAGAGAATTATGGACAAAGTACCACCTGGACTCTGTAGCAATAGGCAAACACAGTGAATTACAGTCTATATTAGCGAACCTGGAACAGAAACCTCTGGAGTCATAACCTGGCTGGAACACATTGTCACTTCAGCTAATTGCTGGAGATTCCATGTGTGAGAATGAGAAACCCCAGGGACCATAGTCCAAATTTTTGTAGATTTCACCTCCAAGAATCCCACCAGGTTCTCATGTTGAAAATTTCAAAAAAATATCTTCACATTCTGGATGCAAGAAGAGGAAAATAAGAAAACTATTTCCAGAGCATTCTACGCAATGAAGGCTAACACAGCAAAGGGGATTACCTCACTAGAGAGCTTTCTGGGGGAAGAGTCGTTATTTAACTGCAGCGCACTGGGGCCATCCTGTCTCGCTATGTACTGGGAGGGGTGGAAGGCGGGCTAGGAGACACTTGTGAAAGTCACAGCCCCAGTGCTCAGGCACACTAAGAGACTATGGTATAATCGTACTATTATAGGGTACTTTCCTCCCCACACCCCTACCACCATCCATTTCAATACTGCTGGAGTAAAATAGAATTACAATGGAAAAATCTACAAAAAACAAACTCTATTTATGACGTTCTTAGAAAAGATCCAAAAAAAAATGGCAGAGGGAGGAGGCAAGAAAAGTAGAGAAAACAGAAGCCTCTGCCTGACACTTACAGCAAACATTAAACAAAATAAGAACAACAACAACAACAAAAATCTATAACTTGGTATATCTATTTAGACCGCATGAAAATCTAAAGAAATGCCAGAGTAAAAAAAGACATCTTATGTGGGAGGCACAAGGATAAGAATTACATCAGATTTCTCATCATTCAAACAATGAGAGTAGAGTGAAATGTTTAATGTTAAACAAACAAACAAACAAAAAACCATTAACCTAGAATACACTATCCAGTAAACTTACACTTCAAGACCCCAAATAACCACAGCAATCTTGAGAAAGAAGAACAAAGTTGGAGGAATCACAATACCAGATAGCAAGCTATATTACAAAGCTACTGTGATCAAGTAGCTTGGCAAAGGAAATTAAGAAGAAAATAAAAACAAATGGGACTATTATAATAATAAAAGGCTAATATGCAAATGGTCATCATGCTGTGATGCCAAAACGACTGATCAGCAGGGACCTGAGGCTGTTCCCCTGCCCCCCTGCCAGGAGCCAGGCAGGGGGACCTGAGGCCACACCCCCCACCCTGGTGGGGCTTGACAGGGGACCTGAGGTTGTGCCCCCTGCCCAGTGCTGGGCCGGGGTATCTGAGGCTGCACCCTTCCGCTCGGTGGGGCTTGGCGGGGGTGGGGCCAGCCAGGCCTGGGTCTCTCCCAATGGGGGTGAGGCTGGCCGGGTCTCGGTTTGGTGCAATTTCGAGGTGTGCACAGGTGGGCAGGGACTTGACTCTGGGTCCCATGACGTGTCCCAGACTCTGACAGGAGGGAGATTTTCATATACATTTTACTAATTTTCTTTCATCTCTGACATTCTATTATAGAGAAAGGGCAAATAGCAATATTAAAATATTTCCTCTAATTAATTCCTCAAATTTTTGCACCGGGCCACTAGTATCAAAAGAAAAAGCTTCTTCACAGCAAAAGAAACCATCAACAAAATGAAAAGAGCCCACTACATGGGAGAACATATTTGACAATGATACATCCAATAAGGGGTTAACTTCCAGAATAGATAGGGACCTCATAGAATTTAACAAAAGGAAGACAAACAATACAATCAAAAAATGGGCAAAGGATCTAAATAGACACTTCTCCAAAGTGGATATACAAAAGGTCAAGAAAAAATGCTCAAAGTCACTAAGCATCCAAGAAGTGCAAATTAAGCCCTGACCGGTGTGGCTCAGTGGATAGAGCGGCTGATCGATGTTTCTCTCTCATCGATGTTTCTAACTCTCTATCCCTCTCCCTTCCTCTCTGTAAAAAATCAATAAAATATATTTTTTTAAAAAAGAAATGCAAATTAAAACAATAAGGTAGAACCTTACACTTGTCAGAATGACTATCATCAACAAATTAGCAAACCACAAGTGTTGGTGAGGAAGTGGAGAAAAGGGAGCCCTAGTGCACTGCTGGTGAGAATGCAGACTGGTGTTGCCACTGTGGTAAACAGTATTCCTCAAAAATAAAAATGGAACTCTCATTTGACCCAGTGATCCCACTTCAAGAAACATATCCTAAGAAATCAGAAACACCAATCAGAAAGAACATATGCACCCTATGTTCAGAGCAGCACAATTTACAATAGTTAAGTTTTGGAAACAACTCAAGTACCCATCGGTAGATGAGTGGATAAAAAAAGCTGTGGTACTTTTACACAATGAGATAATACACAGCTATAAAAAAGAAAGAACTCTTACCATTTGCAGCAGCATGGATGGACCTGGAAAGTATTATGCTAAGCAAAACAAGCCAGTCAGAAAAATATAAATATGACATGATCTCATATAGATAAGTATATATGGAATCTAATGATCTTACCATTGCAGCAGAATGGATGGACCTGGAAAGTATTATGCTAATTGAAATAAGCCAGTCAGAGAAAGACAAATATCACTTGATCTCGCTCATATGTGGAATCTAATGAACAAAATAAAAATGATGAGCAAAATAGATCCAGAGACATAGAAGCATGGAACAGACTGTTGAACATCAGAGGGAAGTGAGGAGAGGATGGGTAGATCAGAAGAGATCAACCAAAGAACTTACATGCATATATGCATAACCCATGGACACAGAAAATAGGGTGGTGATGGCCTGGGTAAGGTGCGGGAATGGGCTAGAAGATGTCAATGGGGGGAAAATTGGGACATATGTAATACTTTCAACAATAAAAATTTTTTTAAAAATGTCTGTGTCTTTGGGTTCTGCATATTTGTTCTTTGTCTAATACCGTTACCTTATTTCATTCAGTCCCTCTCTCTCCTCTCCCCTCTAACATCTGTCAGTCTGTTCCACGTATCCATGCCTCTGTTTCTATTTTGTTCATCAGTTTATTTTGTTCATTAGACTCCACTTATGAGTGAGATCACATACTATTTGTCTTTCTGTGATTGGCTTATTTCACTTAATAAACCTGGCTTTCAAAAATGTTTAAAAATTTTCAGTCAGTGAAAATTATGTAAATCAAAAACTTAGATCTACATAGAAAAGAGTGTCAAAGAAGGAATTAATAAGGGTAAATAAAACATTTTATTTTTCTTACTGTTAATGCATAACTGTTTATCTATAATAATACTAACAATGTTTGATTGTTCATAACATGCAGAAAAGTAAATTGAATGACAGCAATGTTACAATGGGAGGGAGAAAGGAACTGAAAATTTTCTTATAAAAAGTACTTATTCTGCCACTGAATCTTATACTGTTATTTAAAAGTGGATTTAGGTTAGTTATTCTAGTATATGTAAATTACAACCTAAAAAATAAATATAATTGATATACTAATGGACTAGAGAAAATTAACTAGTGCTCATTTAAAATCTCAGAAGTCAGGTAAGTAGGGAATATTAAAAGACAGAAGAAAGAAAGAACAAGTGCAAAATATAGAAGACAGTTACAAATATGATAAATATTAGTTAAACTATAATAATAATTTTAAATGTGGAGTGATGAAAATGAGTGAATTACTGATATATTCAGCAACATGAATGAATTTCAAAAACATACTAAGAGAAAGAAATCATATAAAAAGACTACATTCTTGGAAATTTCCACTTACATAAATCGTGTGAAAAAAAAAAAAACTTCCTGGCATGTTTTTACAAATGATACTTTCTCAAGGTCTTTCCATGAATGTTATTTAAACTTTCAGATGAAGTTATCTGTTCATTCCTTTGTTATTCTTTGGAAAATTGATTATGCCATCCTCTGGAATTTCTAACAATTGTTCAATAGTCTCTGGGGTTCAGAAATAAGAAAGTATTCAATTTTCCCCACTTAAAATCTGCTACAAATCTAACAAGTTGTCTAGCCAAACACCTCTGAAAAGTAAATGATTAATTAAATGTGAATCTTAAATACTTACCCAAATGAAACGTCATGTAAAAATGTTTAATTGTACTACTCAGTTGACAACATGCTAGTGATATCATCAATGCCTTTTCAAATATTCTGCAAATATCCCAATATTTAATTTTATCATAAAGTAAAAAGAAACTTGAGAAAATAAAGACTGGATGCTTCCAAGAGATCTAATTTATTTAGCAGATAAAGAAACAGGCACTTTAACAAGTTAGTATATCTGAAGAGGCAATCGTTTTGTACAATGTTGAACTTAGATAAAAGCAATACAGTGTAGGTGGGAAAACTGAATCAGATAAATTCCTGACTATCCTTACAAAGACTATAAGCAGCACAGATCGTCTCTTTTTAAGAGAAGAATATTGGGGTGAGAAGGCCACAGTGACCAAGCTCCATCAGGTGACTATTAAATTCAGTAGCCTCTGCAGTTTTCTTATCGACTTAAATCTCCATTAAGGCAGTGTCTCAAGGGAGAGTGACAAGTAAGCCACAGGGAAAGTAACTTGAAATAGAGCTAGCTCCAGGAATAAATATGTCCAGTTACTATCAATCTAAAAGTAAAAACAGCTACAAAATATAAGTAGGCTTAGTGTTGTTTAAATCATTATAAATGCAGATTTAAATGTTAGTTTTACTGTTAAGAAACCAAATCATCAACTTGATGTTTGAAATCTTTTTAAATTAATTAACATATACATGTAGACATTGGGATAGTTATATTCTACCTGAAGTTCTAGTCCCTTGTTTAGGCTGCAAAATCATACATTGTGTTCTTAGATAGATGGACCCTTCTATATAAGTGTTATAAATAAGTGTGCATCATGTCTGATCATTTTTTGTCTATCATATGATATTTCTGTATGAAAAAGGAAACTGAAATCATCAGAACTTCTAGATGAATCAATCAATACCTCTCTCTCTCTCAATCTCTCATGTAAATGAGAGGCATATAAATTTAATGCCAATGAAAAGAGGTGTGTGTGTGTGTGTGTGTGTGTGTGTGTGTGTAAAGTTTCAAACAGTCAGAATATAATTTGACTCTAATTTACTAACTTACAGCAGTTACAGCAGTAAAAAAATAGCCTAGTGATGAGAAATCTTCAACTAGAGATCCTCAACTTTTTATTCTTTGCCCTAAAGCCCTAAAGTTTACTTGAAAATGCATAAGCACATTATTCATGGTATGGATGACACATTATTCACAATTTTTTGGTCATGGAATATCTGTAAATTCAGCAACATTCTAACATTCTACAAAATAAAATTACTTGACATTTTTCTATTCAAGTTCATCTCCATTGTAAAGATTATAGAGAACTAAGAACTGACTCTCAAATGGAGGATAAAGGTTCTGGTTTTGATCATTTTCTATATTAAAGAGTTGTTGCCATATAATCTAAAATCTAACATTTGGTACATTTAAAATCATTTTATTATCACTAGTGGCCCACTGCATGAAATTCGTGTGGGGGCGGGGGGGGGGGGGGGGGCGCGGGGGGGGGAGGAGTCCCTCAGCCTGGCCTGCACCCTCTCCAATCTTGGACCCCTCAGGATATGTCCGACTGTGGGATTGGGCCTAAACAAGCAGTCAGACATCCCTCTCGCAATCTGGAACTGCTGGCTCCTAACTGCTCACCTGCCTGCCTGCCTGATCGCCCCCACAACTCTGCCTGTTGGCCTGTTCACCCCCACTGCCCCCCTCATGCCGCTGGTCTTCTTGCCCCCAACTGCACCCCCTTGCCAGCCTGATTGCCCCCAACTGTCCCTCTCCACCAGCCTGCTCACCCCAACTGCCCTCCTGCTGATCTGATTGCCCCCAACTGCTCCCCTTGCCAACCTGCTCACTCCCAACTGCCTCCCACTAGCCTGATCACCCCAACTTCCCCCCACTGCCAGCCTGCTCACTCGCAATTGCCCCCCCACCAGCCAGATAGCCCCCAACTGCCCCTACCTACTGGACTGCTCACCCCCAACTGCCTCCCCCTGCCTGCCTGCCCACCCTCCCAGGGCTCTGTGATATGATGTGCAGAGGGAGGCCCTGGCCACCCTGCTGGGGCTCTGGGATCAATGGCAGAGCTGAGGCAGGCATTTCCCAACCAGCCTGCGCTCCACCATCAATCTCCACCCACAGGGAGGCCCTGCCCACCAGGCCTGGGCTCTGGGATCAACTGTGGCCCACAGGGAAGCCCTCCCCTGCCCTGCCCACCCTGACAGGGCTCTGTGACCAACGTTGCGCAGAGGGAGGCCCTGCCCAACCTACTGGGGTTCTGGGATCAATGGCAGAACAGAAGCAGGTGTTTCACACCTGGCCTGGGCTCTGCCATTAATCTGTGCCCACACGGAGGTCCTGCCTACCCTGCGATCAGGCGCTGCCCACAGGGTGGCCCTACCTGCCCTGCCCACCTTGCAAGGGTTCTGTGATCAATGCTGCGCAGAGGGAGGCCATGCCCACCTGGCTGGGGCTCTGCGATGGGCCCTCCCAGCTTTGGCGGCTTGCCTCGGCTGTGCCAGGCACAGCTTCGTCTGGAAGGAGGTCTGGAAGGTCATCCATAAGGTCTCCCGGTCTAATTAGCATATTACCCTTTTATAGTATAGATTATAATTAAAGTCTATAATTTGAATATATCATATGTAATAGGTCGTAGGTAATAGGTAATATATTTCTGTCCATTTTCAAAAGGCATTTTGGCAATGCAAGCTTTATCACCAGAATCATGCTAACAGATAAAAATGCTTTCTTTCTTTTTTTTTTTTTTTTTGGTGAAAGAAAAGCACATTTTGTCAATCACCCTTTACTGTTCAGTAATGTAGACCTCCTTTCAATGCACACATTGCTCAGGTTAAATGTCCATGTGCTTTCATTAAGTAGTTGCACTAAATCACGTTTTAAATGTTCTTTAGATGACTTCTAAGAGTATATTTCCTGCTAAATATAACATGCTATATTGCATAAAATATCTTTGTGATAATAATGGCATGTAATAGCAAGTAGCATATACAATCTAGTACATATATCAAAATGTAGGGCAAAAGTAAGTTTAAAATTATATGTGAAAAAAAGAATTTATCCTCTTTTTTAAATATATTTTTTTTATTGATTTCAGAGAAAAAGGGAGAGGGAGAGAGAGATAGAACTGTGAATAATGAGAGAGAATCATTGATCAGCTGCCTCCTGCACGCACCACCCCTGGGGATTGAGTTTGCAACCCAGGCATGTGCCCAGACTGGGAATTGAACTATAACCTCCTAGTTCATAGGTCAATGCTCAACCACTGAACCACACTGAATAGGCAACATAATTTATTCTCGTATATTCTTTGTTAGTTATTATGTTATTTTCCATACAAACAACTATAAACTTACTTTTGCTACAAACTGTTAATGAGTAGATGTAACAAATGAGTAGATGTATAATATGTCAGTACTTGTTTTGATAAAAAAGAATACTAGGAAATGAATAAATCTGATGTATTTGATGAGGTAGCATTTTTAATGGAAAACACAAGAACCTAAACAAATTGTGTTGTGAACCCTGAGAGGGGGGCGGGGGATAAAAAAAGAGAGACACCTACGAAGAAGGGCTCCTAGTGACTAACTAGGCTCAAAAAGTAAGCAGAGCGCTGGCCAGTATGGCTCAGTTGGTTGGAGCATCATGCTGTGGAACAAAACGTTACGAGATCAATTCCTGTTCTGGGCATGTACCTAGGTTGGGGGTTTGATCTCCGGTCAGAGCAAATACAGGAACCAACAGATGTTTCTCTCTAACGTCGATGTTTCTCTCTCTCTTCTTTACCCTCTCTCTAAAATCAATAAACATTTCCTTGGGTGAGGATTAAAAACAATAGGTAAACAAAAAATCAAAACAGAAGCAATAGCTCAAGAGTTAGAATGGAAATCAGAATGAGGAGTAATCATAAAGCTACAAAAATAAGATTGTATTGAGGGAGAAAATTTTCACTTAAAAGGCTAATTCAAATGTAGTATGAATGGAAAATAAAGCATGTATAAGATTTAGAAGCAAGGTAGTATTGTGAATCCTGAGAGCAGCTTTAGTGAAATGTTTGCAAACATATGGCAGTGCATTAAGGAAGCAGTAAAAATGAAATAAATAATGCAGATAAAGTGAACAACCACACAAGCATTCCATTATGTCTGGCTGAATTTAGGAATTCTGGAATGCAAATCAGGTTAAACATCGATTTTCAACCAGCGTGCTGCAAGGATTTTTTAAATGCAATATGGCAGTTTAGTCAGGGGCACTGACCTCTAGATTTTCCCTTATATTGTCAAGTTAAAAAACATTGACAACAGCCAACACAACAATAGCTGTCTGGCGTGAATGAATCAAAATTATACCTTTTTTTGTCAAATCTGCAAAAAAATCTATTTTTTGCTGTGCCTCAGAATTTCAGTAATTAGTTTATGTGTACCATGAGATGAAAAAAAAAGTTGAAAAATGCTGAGGTAATGTAATCAGGCAAGGAGAGGGTCAAATGTAGATTAGCAACCCCAAAAAGAATGGGAGTGTGTCAGAGACATATGATTACTAAACATGGAACTGCGTTCATTTAGAGTGCTTGAAGTTCTGGTGACTATGCTATTTTATGAGAAGCTGCAAAGCATAGTGGGTAAGAGCAAGGGCACTGAAGCCAGAGCGCCAAGGTGAACAATCCCATATGGCCACAAGCAGCCTGGCGACTTCAAACAAGTTATTTAGCCTTCTTGTGTAGCAATTTTATTTTTTTCTGTGAAATGAAGTTGAAAATAATATTACTAAATTTATTTGTATTGCTGTGGGATTTGTCAAAAGTTTATATGTAGGCATTGCCAATAAAGAGGTGATTGATACTCATATCACAATAATTATATGACAAAAAAACAGAAAACCTAAACCTCAATTGTGCAATGAAACACAGAAAAATGAATGCTCACTTACTGAGGATAAGTGAATAGGCAAAATTTGGACTTCAATGAGGGAAAATTTAATGCTCAGCCATTGAGCTTTTAAGCTAAAGTTTCTTATACTAAACCTCTAATTGGAAAGATGAGTTCCAGAATGTGGAATAGGTTTGAAATATAAATATGGATTTTAGTGGACTAATTGCAAAAAGCCAGAAAACTCTTTATAACATGTTCTCAAGATCATAAGGGGTAAGACTAACATTTATCAAGCTCTTGATGTACACTAGTCATTGTTAAAAGTGCTCTATGTACTTTCTCTCATTTAATTCTCACTGACATCATGGGAATTATTTTTAAAAATTATATAGAAACTTGAATTAAACCAGAAAAATATTGACAGTGATAATATAATAATCATTATACTCTTTCAGAAATCGGGCATTGGATGTGAGCTGGCCAGGAAAGGAGTGAATATGATAATATAATAATTTAAATTAATAAAATTTGAATTTAGATATATATTTGTCTAATTTCAAAGCCTGTATTATTGTACGTTGTGTTGTGAATGTGTTAATATAACTGCAGGTCGCCTCAATTCACTAGAAAGGAGAACAGATTTAAAAAGAGAGAGCAAGCGGTAAGGAAGCAGATAAATAAGGGGTAAACAGGAGCACTATTTTATTGACCCTTCAAAAATAATTAATTTACTTACATAAAGTCACATGTAGAGATGTTATAGTCCCAGTTATGAGAAATTAAAATAAGGTTTGCATATTTTCTGGTTTGTTTTTCTTCATTTTCATTAAAAGTTAATAAATTATGTACAGTTTACATGCTTATCTCAAAATTCCTTCTACCTTTTCTCACTGGAAAGAAATAGTGGGACATTTCTACCGGCTTAAACTTCCCCATACAGAAGGTAGGATAGTGTAGAGATCTTTGTAGAGGGTGATTTCCAAGTGCTTGTGTATGTGTCCCATATGAGTGGACCTTGAAATTGCCATTATTTCAGCTTTTTATCCTGAGTAGTTGCAGCTTTGTAGCAAAAGCTAGTGTCACTTCTTCACTGGGTAACTCAGAGCTACCAGACTCTGCTGGGCTGTGCAGGCCACCTGGTCTCCTGCACTCCTATTGCTTTCTACTGTACATGTTTACTCTCCAGCTCTGCTGCGCAGTACAGTTCCCACTGGGGTGCTCCCACATTCCATTAAAGGCCACTGTGAGGGGAGGGGATGGATACCCCTGTAAGTACCTTCATATTGGGCTTTATTACAGGATTTTGAAAATAGGAAAACATGTGCCCCCGTTTTTTATGTATTATATATAGCACTCTCTTGCCCTAATACCTGAATGGACACCTAAGGTTTTGACCCTGAACATGACTGGTGTGACAGATGATATGCTCTATGACAAATTGTAACTCCCAATAGTGGTTCACATTGGGTTAGGTCTATTATGCTGGGACTTGTCCTCAGAACGATGTATCTCCTCAGCCTTTCTATAAAAAGGTCTGAGTCAGATAGATATAGCAAGAAGTGTGTCTGAATCCAATGTCTGATATATCTGTGTTCCTGTATGTGCATATGTATACACTACTAGAGCCATCTGTCTTGTGATACTCTACTGATGTGAATAAAGAGATGCCTTGTTGTGGCTAAATTATAGGAATTCAACACTGCTATAAGCATTTACCAGTCAAAAGTAATTGAAATTCTCCTTGATTCAGAATTGAGATTACAATTAGGAGGTAATGGTCTCCATAATGCCGTAGCGTAGTCACAGACATCACTCCAGAATGTGGGTGATATCTTGGCTCCATCTACAGCTGCATTGCAATTTGGTTCTTCTACATAACCATCCCCCACTGCTACAAGAAACAGTGTGTCATGGGAAGTGAATTAATACACAAGTCATTTCCTTATATCAACACATCTTTAATGTGACTCATCAGAAGAAATTCCTAATCTTAATTGAGATCTTACTGAGAAAGAACTTGACCTACCTTAATATGAGAATATTCCTAAAGATTTCATAAATGACATATGTACTAGCAATATAAAGTAGAAGTGCTAACTGAATTGCTTATAAAAGCTGCATTTTAATTTATTTTAGGAGAAACACTTTGATCAAGGTTTAATTTGTAAGAGTTTCTCATGAAAGTCACTAAATGAATAATTTATTTTTTAGCCTACTCATGAAATTTCAAATTGTTATTGTAATTTGTAAAATATTGACATTTACCCATCTTTTTTTGTGTTCAAGCCTGAGTTCAAATACTTATAGTTGAGGATTTGGCTGTTAATTTATCATCCATTTAAACATGAAGGCCTTAGTTAAAATTTAAAATGTTATACCTTTATTACCCTTCATTTTTTCATATCATAAAATCAACTAATGCCATCATTATTATATGCAAAGTAACATAGGAACAATATATATTGGTCCATGCTAATATAATCTTGATAATTTATTAGCTAAAATGCTTCAAATTATGCTAAAACTAATTTAATTTTAACTTTATTTGTGTGTTTTAAATGGAGATAATTGTGTAAAAACAATGTATATATTAAATTCTTCATTGAGATTCAATGGATAGCATCTTCTTACATAGGGTCTGAAAAAATTTAAAACAATTCAAAGGAATGGTAGAACATATATTCAATGTTATTCAAACTAAATCTTAGGTTGGGTGAAGTAGCAGTTCTAACATTGAACTCCAGAAATAAGCTGATATACCCACCCAGTTACAGGCAGCACTAATTAGGGCAGGCCTCTCAATTATGAACAAGAGACTGAGAGACGAAGAAGCAGCTCTATAAATTAAGTACAGTGATTTTTTTTTCAGATTTAATAACTAGGGATGTGCTTCTGCTGCGGAATGAATAAAAAAGTTAAAAGGTGTCATAATTGTGCTTAAAGAAAGTACCTCATCTTGCTAACCTAGGGTAGAAAAGGGAAATTCTTCCAAAAATTTGGTTTCTAAGTCATGTTTTTCTTTTTTAACAAAATAAAAATTCACAATAAAGAATCACAACATTCACATAGGGAAGTTTCTTTCTTTACTATTTCACATACAAATTACATGTAATATTACTGAAATTCTTTGAAAAAACTGATCAATTAATCATTATCAAAATCTCTTCATATCTGCCTATATCTTAATTTGTTATAAAAGCACAACTTTAATAGTGATCATATTATTCAGAACCAACATTTTTTTGAAAACTCCAGTAACTTACAGATTGAAACTAGAATAACTGCAATGGGGATGCATTAACACCCATCTCACTGAATGATTTTTGAGATGGGATACAGTTTATCTATATAAAATACTTAAACAATGTCAGCTACATAGAAACTGCTCTTTAAATATGTTCTATAATTGTTATAAAGATCATAATAGTTAATAATGGTATTGCATTTGGGATCTATTATTTAAAAAAGAGAATACAGACCATTTTAATATGACAGCACTAAAGAGCATGAAAACATTTTCTTGTTATTCTGTGAACTCTTAATTACTCATTGAAAATAGAGAATTATTTAGGAGGTATTTACATATTTTTTAAAAATATAGTCTTGCAAATGTATTCATTTGTTCTTTATATCATAAAACTCAGAATATTTGGCAAAACCTTTTGTTAACTGTCTTCTTCAAGAGACCATAAGCTCCATGAAAACAAATCTTGTTCATCCCTATGACCCAGCGTTACGCAGTGCAGGACAACAGGATGTATCTTATGGTTACCTGTTCAATAAGTGTTTTACTGAAAATAATAATAAAATATTTTTTTAGGTAAATTAAGGCCAATATGTTACCTAAAACAAGGTGTAATCCTTTTGCTGATCTTATACATGTATGTAATCTTTGGAATGTAGGTGTCTGAGTTAGAAATGCAGATATACGTAAGAGCATGGCCAGCCAGAGGGACCTGAGTGCTTGACTAAAACTCCTTCCAGAGACTACCATGCACTGGCTGTGCACCAACTCTGTTGTGGAGAGGACAGGTTTTCCCCCAGGAGGCCTGCCTTTTTAATTGCCTAAAAAATCACACATAGGTTTTTCACTGAGAGCTAGAATTCTCACTCACCAGGGTTGTGTTGCTTTTGCATTCTCCTAATTATTAATAATGCTGATTTTCTTCTTTATATAGTCATGCTTAAATGTATAGCATCCTCATTGAAGTTATTAATTAAAATATTTTGCATATTTTGTCATCTACTCATTATTGATTTATTAGAGGCCCGGTGCATGAAATAAATGCATGGGGGTGGGGTGACCTTCAGCCTGGCCTGCACCCTCTCCAATCTGGGACATCTTGGGGGATGTATGACTGCTGGTCGTACATCCCTCTCATAATCCAGAACTGCTGACTCCTAACTCCTCACCTGCCTGCCAGCCTGATTGCCCATAACTGCTTCTGCCTGCTAGCCTGATCACCCCTAACCACTCCCCTGCCAGCCTGATTGATGCTTAACTGCTCCCTTGCCAGCCCGATCACCCACACTGCCCTCTCCTGCAGGCCTGGTCTCCCCCAACTGCCCTTCCCTCCTGACCTGGTCACCCCTAACTGCCCTCCACTGCTGGCCTGATTGCCCCCAACTGCCCTCCCCTGACGGCCATGTTGTGGCTGTGGTCACTGCATTCTTTGAGGGCATGGCAGTCAATTAGCATATTCCCTCCTTATTGGCTGTGGGCACCACCATCTTTGAGGGTGGAGCAGTCAATTAGCATATTCCCTCCTTATTGGCTTTGGGGATCAACTAGCATATTCTCTCTTTATTAAATAGAACACCGAGAAGTGGATTTTCTGGGTCATCAGCAGTTCTACTTTTAAATTTTTCAGAAACCTCTGTACCGTTTTCATAGTGGCTGTACCAATCTTAATTCCCTACAGTGCATGAAGCTTCCCGTTCTTCACATACTCACCAACACTTATTTGTGAATTTATTGATGATAGCCATTCTGACACGTGAAGTAGTAGCTCATTGTGTTCTTAATTTTCATTTCTATGATTAATGACATTAATGTATTTTTCATATGTCCATTGGCAATCTGTATGGCCTTTTTGGAGAAATGTCTGTTCAAATCCTCTGTTTATTTTTAATTGGATGGTTTTTGGTTTGTTTTGAGTTCTAGGAGTGCTTTCTAAATTTTGAATATTAATCCCATATTGGATATATCATTGGTGAATATCTTCTCCCATTTAGTAGCCTTTCTTTTTATTTTGTTGATGGTTTCCTTTATTGTGCATTTTTAAAAATATATTTTATTAATTTTTACAGAGAGGAAGAGAGAGGGATAGAGAGTTAGAAACATCAATGAGAGAGAAACATCAATCAGCTGCCTCCTGCACACTCCCTACTGGAGATGTGCCTTCAACCAAGGCACATGCCCTTGACTGGAATCGAATGCAGGATCCTTCAGTCTACTTGCTGACGCTCTATCGACTGAGCTAAACCGGTTAGGGCATGCATTTTTTTTTTTGTTTGAAGTAGCTTCATTTGTTTCTTTTTCTTTTTTTTCCCCTTCCCTTAGAAGATATATAAATAATTTTAAGAATTATAACAATGGCTTCTCACTGTGAGGGCCAAAAAGATGACAGGCTACAGTCAGAAGGGCTCCAAGTCCTTGCACTGATCCATCAAGGGGAAACGGCATTTTTGGACTGGAACCCACATTCTTTGTCTGCCAGAGTTGAAGAATGAATCCACGGACAGAAGATGGTATAGCAAAGGTGGAAATTTATTAAAGAACAAGTACAGACTCCCGCATAGGGAGGGGAAAGGGTCTCACAGAAAAGACTCCCATGTGGGGAGGGAGAAAGTGTCCCACAGAATGGGCTCCCACGTGGGGAGGGGGAAAGGGTCCCACCCAGTCCCTTCAGCCACAGTTTATAAAGGCTGCAAGTCCCTGTGTACAATGTCCCCTCTTTTTGGCCACTATAGCAACTCCTGAACTCAAAGGTCAAACACCACATGGGACATGTGATGGCCTCCTCCCTCATTGTTCTTTTCTTTCTGGCTTACTTCCTTCTTTATTTTGTAAATATAGGTCTTTTTGGCTACTTCCAGCTCCCTTGTCTTATGTAAATGAAACTGTTGCTGTTCCTTTGTCTTATGGAGATGTGACTGCACCTGGCTTCCTTGTGTTATGGAAATGTACCTTCACCCAGTCTGTAGCCCTATGATTTTTTCCATGGACCCCAAAATTGAAAATTTCCTAAGCCTGCCTATATCCCCCTAAAATTCCTGTTTTAAAGTTGATAGTCACCCAAGCTCTCTCAGGGCCTCAGTTTCACCATCTAAACATGTCTGAAAAGACTATACTTTCAGGGATTATTTCTGTGGTTTGAATATGTCTGGAACTCAGGAGACAACTGTGGGCCAGCTAAATTTATTGAGCACTTTAATAATGTGGCAGACTGCATGCTAATGACTTTACATATATTCATTTAACCCTCACTTCTTGAGAAACCCATAATGTTGTCCCCATTTTGTTGATGAGGAAACTGAAGTGGAGAGGGATTACTTAACTGACCAGGGTCTCTATGATATCTTGACTACACCAAGTTTGTAAAGATACTTTACTGTGTATTCTTGTAGAAGATGTGTAGTTTTAGCTTTGAGATTAATGTCAAAGATTAGTCTTAAACTGTGTGGGGTGTGAGATAGTGGTTTATTTATTTATTTATTTATTTATTTTAATATGAATAACCCATTGTACCAAAACAAATTGTTGAAAAGACTTTCCCCATTGGGATATATTCCTAGAAGTGAGATTACTAAGTCAAATGGGCGTTTCATTTTTAGTTTTTTGAGTCTCAGAGGGGCTGGGGAGAGGTCAATGAGGGAAAAATAAGACTTATAACACTTTAAACAATAAATAATTTAAATAAAAGAAGACTTTCCCCATTAAGTGGATTTGATGAATTTTTTAAAAATCCATTGGCTATCTAAAAGTATGTCTATTTCTGGATACTTTATTTGATTCAATGGATCTCAAACATAATGTTGAGTAAGAAAGGGGAAAATAAAAATTCTTACCTTATTCTAGAATGCATGAGAAAACATTCACGTTTTACCAACAAAAGCATAAACTATGTCATTAACTGAAGAATCTATATAAGTGACTTTATGGAATGCTGTGCAGAAGCTTTTTATTTTGATGTAGTGCCCATTTGTTTATTTTCTCCTTAGTTTCTATTCTCCTAGGATATGTATGGTAAAGATACTGCTACAACAAATGTCTGCTATTTTGCTTCCTATGGATTCTTCTAAGATGTTTATGGTTTCCTATCTTATGTTTAAATCCTTTATCCATTTTGAGTTTATTTTTTGTTTATGATGTATGTTGGTGGTTGAGACATAGTTTCATTTTTTGCATGGATCTGTCCAATTTATACTCATAGCAGCACAATTTACAATAGTTAAGATTTGCGAAGAGCCTAACTGCCCATCAGCAGATGGGTGGGTTAAAAAAAACTATGGTACATCTACACAATGAAATACTATGCTGCTGTAAACAAGAAGGAACTCTTACCATTTGCAACAGAATGGATGGAACTGGAGAGCATTATGCTAAGTGAAATAAGCCAGTTGGAGAAAGATAAATATCACATAATCTTACTCATTTGTGGAATATAATGAACAAGGTAAATTGATGAGCAAAAATAGATTCAGAGAAATAGACACATCTAACAGACTGTCCAACCTCAGAGAGAAGGCAGAGGAAATGGGGTGTAAGGGATCAGTAAAAGAACTTGTATGCATGCATATGAACATAACCAATGGACACAGTCAGGAGGGGGGTGAGGGCATGTGCTGGGGTCTCAGAGGGGCTGGGGAGAGGTCAATGAGGGAAAAATAAGACTTATAACACTTTAAACAATAAATAATTTAAATAAAAGAAGACTTTCCCCATTAAGTGGATTTGATGAATTTTTTAAAAATCCATTGGCTATCTAAAAGTATGTCTATTTCTGGATACTTTATTTGATTCAATGGATCTCAAACATAATGTTGAGTAAGAAAGGGGAAAATAAAAATTCTTACCTTATTCTAGAATGCATGAGAAAACATTCACGTTTTACCAACAAAAGCATAAACTATGTCATTAACTGAAGAATCTATATAAGTGACTTTATGAGAATGAGAATCTTGCTTCAAATTCATTCATAACTATTTCATTTTGAGGACTATATTTTAAAGCAAAACAAATATTCATATATTTTGACTGAACATAGGATAAAGTAGAAATGTGAGGGTGAGTAGGTGAAAATAATATAGATCGTAAGATAAGGACTAGTTACCATAGAACATTGTCTTAAGAGAATGTCTGTACATCCAATTTGGAAAACAGATGCATTGCCAAAAAACTGGCTCTGGCATCTCCCCAACCAGGCTCTGCATTCTGGATACATGTTTTAGAATCAGATTCCTACTTAAGTTCTTTGCATAACTGCTCAATCACATTTTCCTAACAAGCAGGAAATAGCACATAGAGTTGTTTTTACAAATAAATGCAAAAATAATATACATAAATCCTTAATTCAGAAACTGGCACATTGCAACATTTAATTTTTTAATTGCTGTAGTAGTAATGTTTCAGATGAAGATCATAATCAAGATCATCATGAAGGAAAAT
>NW_006287706.1:1285697-1300733 GCF_000327345.1 Myotis davidii
TTGTTTCAAGTTGAAATGATTTAAATTGGGAGAACAAGGAAGTAAAAGTAAAATAAGTCTACTAAGGTTTGTTCACATTGTGTGTCCTCTGAGGCTATGCACTTTTGCAAGAAGAGATCCATGTTTAGTCAGAGGTATTGATCAGTGAAGAGTCACACAATTATATAGTTCAGTGAATACACAAGATGAAAAACAAACAAGGATGTTTTTTGAAAGTCTTAAAAAAGCATTGTGAAACCTGGCAATGTTAACAGAAAATGGCAATGTAAGGTGAACTTATAAATGTTCTTACATTATAATAATCATAGAAATATGTTATGGGGTGTCTATGTAAGGTGCTCACACAACACTGAAGTAGAGCTGAGATGAAAAATTCTATGGTGGCACATTGTGATGAGATTCAACTGCATGATTTTGTGTGATTTTATCAAAGTTAAGCAAACTTGAATGTCTCTTTATTCCTTTGAAATTTTCCTTATGCATTTTCTTTTAGAGATTTGATCAAATTTGAAAACAGTATCTGCATTTTGTACTCAATAGCTTTTACAGTGGGGCCTTGACTTATGAGTTTAATTCATTCTGTGATGGAGCTCATAACTCAAATTACTCATATGTCAAATCAACAGTGAACGAGTGAGACATGTGATGCTGGGCTGATGTTGTGGCGTTCACTGTGACGTTCACTGCGCCAACTAGCGGTGGGATATGTGAAACTGGCTCGTAACCCGAATTTTAGCTTGCAACTCAAAGCCAAAAATTGGCCAAGAGACGGCTTATATCTTGAAAAACTCGTTAGTCGGGACACTCGTAAGTCAAGGCCCCACTGTATTTATTAAGGATAATTATCTCTTTACAGAATACCAACTGATTTATGATTTTCAACAAATCCAAATCATTGTTTATTTAACTGTAAGTTATTATTTCCCCCTGAGAAATTAAATGTAAGGAAGTAGTTGTTCATCCTATATGTGATAAATTTAATCAATGCTTATGATTTGAAAAATATGACATTAAACTTTTTAGCTAATTTGAGTATATGAAAATTAATGAGAAAATTTGCTCAGAAAGGATATTTAACTAAAAGAAAATATTCTATGAAACTATGTCAGATGAATAGGTAAGAACTGACAAATAATGGAGTTATTGAGTTACTTTTCAATAAACAATTATTTCATTGATATGTGGTACGTGAATTAATAATTAGCATGATTGCTAAGAGAACCAGGAAAAATGCTGCCTAAAAATATTTTCCAGAATGCCTCTTTTTTTCATATGAATTAATAACTTATTATTTGTTAATTCAGACTGTCAATTTAACTGTCCATTTCTCATTCCTGAAGGGTTCTGAGTGAGAAATTACCATCCAATAACCTGATTACTTAGCAATGCTAAACTTGCCAAATATTAAAAAAACTTTAAATCTTTTTCCAAATGTGCATCCATATCATTATCTTCTATAGAAATTCAGTTTATCTAAAGCAAGAGACAAGTCATTTTCAGATTCACATTTAGTAATAACTATGGTAAACTTAAATTTATTTTTCAGAAATGGCAATTAAGTAAGTCTATAATTATTTTTTACAAGAAAAAAAATACATCCTAAGAAGAATTTCTCCTACTTACATTTAAATTGCATGATTAGTAAATGTTTACATTCAAATTATAAAATTTAAAATAAAGTGATATCATATGCATTCCATGTTTTACACTTCCATATTACCTGACCATGCTCTACAAAATGCATACCACTGATAAGATGATTTAGTTAAATTCAACTTGAAGATCTTTACAGGGAGCAGTTTGAAGTAATATGGCAGGAAGAAAATAAAAATAAAAGTAGGGCTATGACACTAGAAGTGACAAATGACATGGCCACTGGCCAGCCTGTGGAGCCATGGCTGCGGCTGCTGTCCTACCCTGTTGGTCTGATCCCCTTGGGTCAGGCTGCCACTCCTTCAGTGAACAAGTTCAACTGCACGAAGCAGCTGGCCAACAAAACGGTGGGCAGAGCTGAGAAAACAGCTGAAGGTCCTCTCTGAAGGTCCATTAGAGCTCAAGCTTTGCATCAATACGGTGCAAAGAGTCTGGTGGTATGCTTCCAGGGCCAGCATGGCGCCGATGCCATAGGAAGCACAGAGAAAGATAATCACACTCAGAATATGTAAGAAGCATCAGCTCAGCTAGAAGACTTCCTCTTGGGAAGATGTTGGGCACATGTGGAGAAGCAGAAAATCCACTGACTGTAGAACTCTCTCAGTACAAAATCTTTGTTGAAAGAAAAATTGTGAATCTTCTGTATGGCATAGCAAAGGCAGAGATCCCTAAACATCTAAAACCAGAAGAAACAGTTCACTAAATTGGTTTTAGACTGGAACTCGGTTAGAATCAGGTGGAACTAAGCTCACAAATCTTCAGGGCTTTCCATCAAAAAACAGATACCTTAAAGAAAGAAATGGATGAAGTTGGAAATAAAGTAGAACAGTACAGGATCAATTTCTAGCAGACATGGGCAATTGAATGGACAAAGGTGGGAAGTATAGCAATTTCTTTCATTCATTATTGGAAGCCAGAGCAGGTTACCATAGAAACGCATTAGCAGTCTTGGAAAAAGCCCTGTATAAGTGTAAGCTGATCAAAATAAGTGGCTGGGGAAAAACAGCTTTGGGACTCCTTTGAAAGAATATTTGAGGGGGTTCCATTTGAAGCCTGCATAGTGCTGCTCCTGGAGATCAACATGAGAAGGGTGGTTTTTAATTGGGGGTTTGTGGCCTCCAAGTTAAAGAAATTGAGAGCTGCTTTAGACGGCCATACTTCTCACTTGGAGAAGTTGTATTCAGGCTCCCATGCGGTAGCAGTTGCTTTAAAGTCCCAATGACAGGAATTGCTTGAAGTTTGATGACTTTTTATCTGGATGAATAATGGACACAATTTACAAGTGTAAAGGATTAAGACAAAAAAAACTTCAAGATTTATAAAAAACATGTCAGAAGTTACCACCACAAAAGTTTTTTGACTTTATATATTTAATCAAACTACTTGTGGAGCTTGCTCAAACCAGAAGCACTAATAAAATGCTCTAAGAAACACTGCACTACTTTAAGTGCCTAACTTATTGTGGGTCAAAAGTAAAGGAATACTTGCTGAAATGGCTGTAGCCACATCCATTCAGGTGGTTGCAGTCACTGAAGGGATCATCCAACATGCTGAGTAGTTTTTCCCTAAAAAGGTGAAGTTTAATATGCAAAGGCATTTGTACTTATCTCCCTCTCCCAAATTCTAATCAGCCATCCCACACTGGAAATGACTCTAACTTAGGGACACTGGAGAAGTGGCCTGCCAGGGTCGCAGTGATGGAAAGGGTTTGGTACAAATGGAGAACTGTAGATGTGATGCTAAGGAAAACACATATCCCCTCCTTCCTAGCTGCCACTCCCACCGCTGATCATATCACCTTGGTTTCAGTGGGCCCAGAGAGCCATTCCCAAGCTCTATGGCTGAAAGCAGTTCAAGGGATTGGACCATCCGAAACTTTGCGGACACTCCGGAGCACGGGCTGGGACTGGGCCACAACAATCCTTCAAAACTAAAGGACTTGTTTCTGTAGCTATACCCACATCAGGAGGCAACTTAAGTCACATAACTATTGGCCAAAACCAGGCTCTGGCAGCTGCTGGCTCTTATCAGCTTTCTGTTTGCCCAGCTCACAATGCCTCTGGTCTTAGCACTCATACTTTGAGCTGTTAAAGTCCAGCTCTAGTCCTCATGTAACCAGGAAAACCACCTTCTGGGCATTCTGGGGGCCAGAGTTATCCAAGAATATCTTAGCAGTCACATTGTCTCTCACTAAGGACATCTGCCAGAGGTCCTCCTTGCACTCAGCACACAGACAGGTTCTAGGGAGCCCTCTACTCCCTCCTAACACTGTTCGCCGTGGAGATCCTTCAGCAGTCTGTTTCCTATATGAGTTCACAATCTGCTATTGACACAGCCCCAACCTAATCCAGGCGCTAAAACATAACAAACTAGGTAACCCAATCCCATGGCATTGCCTAGTGAGTGGGGACTTCTCCCGAGCCCATCTCCACCCAAAAAGGGTAACCCCGGACTGAAAGTTTTACAGTCCCAAGCTGTGAGTTACTGGGAGTCTGTGCAGCTACATAGCGGAACTTTCTGAATGCCCAGGCCAGTTACCAAAGCCAAGGTACTGACTCAGAGGGCTTTCTTCCCTATGCTTTCTCAGAAATCTCACCAACACAGAAGTAACAGCTTTCAAAATAGTAATAGACATGTGATCTACCATATTAGTTAAGAACTGAACATAATTAGTACTATAACATAAATAACAACAATTAATACTCCATGTAAAATGCTTTGGAATAGGGAACCCAAACTTTCCAACTCAGGCCAAAAGAATAAATTTCATAGGCCCTAAAGATCAAACAAGCATACAAGTGGGTTTTTCATTAAGGCAAAATATACCTTGCTTGTTTCATTCGTCCAAATACAGCTAAAGATATTAGCAATGGCACAGACATCATCATTATTGCCAACAAGAAATTAAATGCATGCCCTAACTGGTTTGTCTCAGTGGATAGAGCATCAGCCTGTGAACTGAAGGGACCCAGGTTCAATTCCGGTTAAGGGCATGTACCTTGGTTGTGGGCACATCCCCAGTGGGGGGTGTGCAGGAGGCAGCTGATCAATGTTTCTCTCTCATCGATGTTTCTAACTCTCTATCCCTCACCCTTCCTCTTTGTAAAGAATCAATAAAATATATTTAAAAAAAAAATTGAATGCAATGCAATTGTCTGTCAGTGGTCATGTCAGTGAGTTCAGACTGACCTGTAGGACATCTAGGCCAGATGTTACCATCTTTAATACTTTTCTCAGGATTACCAATATGTTTCTTTCAGGTTTTTTTGTATGTATGATTAGCACCAATAAAGACACTGCTCTGATTGTTCATATTAAAAAAAAAAAAGAATCAGCCCTAGCCGGTATGACTCTGTGAATTGAGTGTCAGCCTGTGGACTCAAGGGTCAAGGGTTCAATTCAGATCCAGAGCACCTACCTCAGTTGCAGGCACATGTGTAGGAGGCAACCAATCAATATGTCTCTCTCACATCAATGTTTTTTTCTCTTTCACTTTGTCTCTCTTCTTCCCTTCCACTCTTGCTAAAAATCATGGGAAAATATCTTCCGGTGGGGATTAACAAAAATAAGTAAGTAAGTAAGTAAATAAATAAATAAATAAAGGAATCAGTAATTTTGATGAGTAGAATGTTTAAATAATCAAGAGTTGCCTTGTTTTAGACATTGTGTCTGTATTAGAATTTCCAGACTTGGTTATTTGTAGGTTAGGGTCTCTGTGTCCAGACAACTCTTCAAACAGCATCCCTAAGTTCCATGAGGTATTTTTCTGAGGCAAACAAGACCAGGAACCCTGGCTGCAAATGAAGTAGTATCTGCTATGGGGCACTTAGAAACATTCACAACACAAAGCATCAAAGCCTTACATTAGTTTGGTTACATATTTGGATCTCTATTAGCCTCTCCCAGGTGGCAAATACTTGGGTTATTGCCATATGAAGATGGGTGAATTCAAATACACAATTACTTATTATCTTAATAGGTTAGTAAAGTTTTGTGTATGTCTGTTCCCCCGCCTTCCGCACCCCCTACCCCCCACCCTGCTGCAGGAGGCAAGTAGCTCTGGCAAAGTCACAGGTTGTTTACAGTTAGTTGTCCGTAAGTTGCAGTGGAAACACAACTCCATTGTAATTCCCTAAAGTGTCATTTGAGGAGAAAATTATCCAGTGTTGATTGTGGGGTTCTGATGGTAGATGGTATACTCAAAAGAGGTGAAACTGAAGGCAGTAACTACATTTGGGATGATCTAAAAATTGTGTTAGTATTGGTACACTTTGATAAAAAATTATAATAAGGATAAAAGAAAGAAGACAAGAGTCATTACAGATGCAAAACAACTAGGGGTCTATAGAAAATGAGATGAATGATTATCAGCAAGAAAATAAGAAACAAAACAGGATTTAGGTGCGGGTCCAGGTTTGATGTCATGAGTGGAAGCAGTGCACTCTCTAACATCACCTGCTGGTTCTGAAGGTCTTGGGTCAGCTGTGTATATAGGAAGATGGATACTTTGTTATGCTACCTGATAATCCTCACTTTGAGGACCCCTGTTGGAGTATTCTTCCAATTCTGTGCAATTCTGAATTACTTCTTTAGTTGTGAAATTTAAACCAAGGATTAACTCTGAAACTTGCTGTATTTTATTGTTAACAGGACCTCCTTCCAAGAAGTTCAAGAGCAGTTTTTCTGTGAAATCTCCTCCAATAAATAAAATATCCTTGTTCAAAATTATGAAGCAGAAAGGCAGTCTTAACTTAGTGGTGACAGGACAGGGGGTGATACTGGAGTCCCTTGTAATATTTTGCCTTGACTGTACATAGCAGGACATAGTCTAGTATAAAAGATAAAAATATCAAAATGCATATACCTTTTAGTTACCAATTAATAGAGGGTAATCAATGTGTCTGTGAACAAGTGAACTCTATGGCTGGCCCTTTGGGCTAATTGGAGTAAATTTAGCCAAGCCAAAGGGTTTCAAAAAGTTTTACTTATTTTAACTTAGAGATGCTATTGAATCTTTGAACCTTTCCAGAAACTGTGGGTGGTAAGGACAGTGTGATTTCCGAGTAAAGAGTAACAGCTTAGGCTTCCATAATGTGTGTTCCTGGGTCACATTATATAAGCATTAGAATGGCCCAAGTTGGAATAAAAATCAAATAACATTTTAGTGACTATTAGGACTCCAACTTTTTAGCAAAATAAATCTTTAACCTATTCTGAAAAATATACATACAATAAGTAAAACATATTCAAATCCCTTAGAGAGGACAAATTGGATAAAATCCATTTCACTGTGTTCAAACTGCCCTTTTATTCCTGGCTGTGTACCACTTTTACAGTTTACCAAAATTATGTTGCGGACAGGTGATACATGATACAAAAATAGCCTCAGCTGTCTCTATAAAGTCTCCCATCACTGTTGATTTGAGATAGTAACCAATTTATCTATACTTTTATGATTACTTTTAGGGAGATATATTTTTAATACTTATTAGGACTCATCTGGTACAGCCAAGAAGCTGACTTGAGAGTACCAGAAAATTTTCAATGAAGTGTACCATGCGAGAATGGGAGGCTTCAGTCTTGGGGGAGGGTGGGTGCTGCACTATTATAGGTGGCCCCCAGTTTTTTTGTGATATTTTTTCCTCTGAGAATCCCATCAGATTCTCATAGTGAGAATTTGAGAATGATCCCTAATGACATTAGAAGGGAAAGGAAAAAAATAACCATTATAAAACAAGCAGAGCCCTAACAATAACAGAAGACTATAATATCGGGGTTGGGGGAAGTGGGGGGAGGGGTGTGGAAATGGAAAACTCCTTAGAGTGCAATTTTGAAGCTATATCTCACCTACACGAAGAGAATCTCTGCTTTTTGCAGACTCTCTAGCCTTCCTGGAGGGAACATAAAACAACATTTTCATCATGGAACAAGACTTTGAAGAAACAGGTTGGGGTTGCCACAGTTAGAGCAATCTGTAGAGCATGAGGAGAAAAAAAAAACAAAAACAAAAATTAAAGCACTGGAGAAGGGACAGAAATTGTGAAGCCACAGCTGTGAGGTACAGGACCATTAAAAATTGAAACTAAATCTAAAGTTTATTGAATGCTTCTATTAACTCTTTGCCACCACTCTAATAGGGCTCTAGTTTAATTATAGTGGATGATACCTAAAAGGATTACAAGATACAGACACTCGCCAAGGGTAGCATCTAGGAAAGGCCAACAGAGAAGGAGGAGAGAAAAACAAAATATGCTAGAGAAATAAGTTGAAGCCTCTTAAACCTAAAGTTAAAATAAACATTAGACATGTTAATTATTAAATAACACAACCCAAGCACTACCCAAATTAGTATAAATTCTTACTAAAGATTTATTGGTTCTGATATAACTTGTCCAGCTTTCAACAAAAAATTAAAAGCATGCCAAAAGTAAAAAAAAAAAAAAAAAAAAAAAAAAAAAAAAATGTCTGAAGAACCAAAGCAAGTATAAGAACCATATTCAAATATAAAATATATACTGAGACTGTGAGATAAGCAATAACAAATAACTATAATTAATAGAATACAGGCTCTAATGGAGAAGGAAGACAACATGCAAGATGGGTGGGTAATGTAGAAAGAAAGATAAAAAGCTATGAATGAGTCATAAGGCAATGCTCACAGATGAAATAATTTTTTAAAAGGCAATGCTAGACGTCAAATAGTAATAGAAATGAAGAATGACTTTAGTGGACTTATTGGTAGGCTCAACATGGCCAAAAAGAATCAGTGAAGAATAAGACCAATAAGAAAAAAAAAAAGATCGATAGAAATTTTACAAAGAGATGAAAGAAAGAAATGATAAGAAAGGCAACAATAAAGAAAAAAGAACATTCAAAACTGCTTAACAATATCAAAAGAGGTAATATACATCAAGTGAAATACAAGAAGTAGAAAAAATAGAGCAGAAAAAGATGGCCAAGAGCTTTCCAAAACTGACATCCATCAAGGAAGATCAGAGAATAGCAAACAGGATAAGTAGCAAAAAAATCCATAACTAGGTATATTATATTCAAACTTTAGATAACCAAATACAAATTGATTAAGAGAAGCAAGGGAAGACATGTGTCACGATAAAAATTACAGTAGAATTTTTGCACAAATTATGCAAGCAATGAAGAGAGTGAAATATTTAATGTGTTGAATTGAAAAGAAAACAACAGCCCCAACTGGTTTGGCTCAGTGGATAGAGCATCGGCCTGCGGACTCAAGGGTCTCAGGTTCAATTCCGGTCAAGGGCATGTACCTTGGTTGTGGGCACATCCCCAGTGGGGAGTGTGCAGGAGGCAGCTGATCGATGTTTCTCTCTCATCGATGGTTCTAACTCTCTATCTCTCTCCCTTCCTCTCTGTAAAAAATCAATAAAATAATTTTTAAAAAAGAAAACAACAAACTAGAAGTCCATCTCCAGGAAATTATTCTTCAGATGTAAAGACTTTCTCATATGAACAAAAACTGAGGTAATTCACCACTAACAGATCTGCCCTGAAAATTTTGTTCTAAGTAGTTCTTCAGGGAGAATAAAAATTGTGCTGCTCTAACATTGGATCAAAATGAGGAAAGAGCAACAGAGGGGGAATAAAGACTAAATAAAATGTTATGTTTTTATTATTTTTAAATGTTCTAAAAATAACCCTTGTTAATAATAGTATAGGTATTCGGTAATTATGGAATATTGATAAGTGAACTGACAGAAAGCAATGTTGCAAAAAATTGGAGGAAAGGATGGAAATATCTTATTATATGTGCAGCAGTAAAGCATTGTTTGAAAGCAAACTTAGATTGTTTTGAAATTTTATAACTCTAGAGCAGTGGTTCTCAACCTTCTGGCCCTTTAAATACAGTTCCTCATGTTGTGACCCAACCATAAAGTTATTTTCATTGCTACTTCATAACTGTAATGTTGCTACTGTTATGAATCATAGTGTAAATATCTGATATGCAGAATGGTCTTAGGTGACTTCTGTGAAAGGGTTGTTTGATTGCCAAAGGAGTTGCTACCCACAGGTTGAGAACCACTGCTCTAGAGAAACTATTAAATATTTTCAAAAAGAGATATACATGATATGCTAAGGTAGGAAAGAAATGAAATCATATTAAATAGTTAAAACAAGAGAAGGCAGAAAAAAAGGGAAAAGAGAAACAACAAAAATGCAATTTATAGAAAACAGATACAAATAGATTAGATATTTTAACATATTAATAATCTCTTCAAATAGGAATGTTTTAAACATACCAACTAAAAGAGAATTGAAAAAATCAATATATAAAATAAGATCTAAGTATCCCATCTAATAAAGAGGGAATATGCTAATTGACCCTCACACTGTTGCAAAGATGGCAGCACCCATAGCCAATAAGGAGGGAATATGCTAATTGACTGCTCCACCCTCAAAGATGGCGGTGCCCACAGCCAATAGGAGGTAATATGCTAATTAATTGTCCTGCCCTCAAAGATGGTGGCGCCCACAGCCAATAAGGAAGGAATACACTAATTGACTGCCCCGGCCTCAAAGATGGTGGCGCCAACAGCCACAAGATGGCGGTGCCCAGTGCCCTCAGCCAGTCCCTTCATCCTTGCCGGGACGGCAGGCATGCAGCAAGGCCAGACCCACTGCCAGGTTGGCCCTGCTTTGCCGCACGCCTGCCTTTGGAGGCCCCAGCTGCCCAGGGTCAGCCCAAGGTTCAGGCAAGTCAGCTGCCCAGCCGCCCGAGGCTGAGGTAACCAGGGCCGGTTGAGGCTTGCGCTGCTGGCAGTGGCAGAAGCAGAGATGTGATGGGGCATCACCTTCCCCTGATCACTGGGTCACCTCCTGCCCCTGAGGGCTCCCAGACTGTGAGAGGGGGCAGGCCGGGCTGAGGGACTCCCCCCACCCCCACCTCCAGTGCATGAATTTTCATGCACTGAGCCTCTAGTATATTATAAATAAGAAACCCTTTTTAAATATAAAGCTATAAATGAGTTAGAAGTAAAAAGGGTAGAGAATGAGGTGCCATGGTATACTATAAAAATAAGACTAAAGTATCTTTAAATTCAAAACACACTTGCTATTTACTTTAAGGTTTAATGTTGCAATAAAAATTCCTCTAATATTTTTATAATGTACATTCAAAAGGCATAAATCTGGGGAGATAAAGACTGCAGTTGATTAAGTGGAATCTACACTGACCTCCTCCCAGGAGCAAACTGAGTTTACAACTAAAGTATAGTAAAACCATCCTGAATAAATAACTGGAGAGTAGCTGGAGAGAATCCTTATAACCAAGGACCTTTGAAGGAGCCTACAGGGAGACTGGCAGGCAATATGGAGGAACCGGAGGGAGGGCTGGCTGGGCTCCGTAGGTGGAAGCTGAAGTTCCAGAGGGATATCTCAGCTGCGGGGGTTTCCCCCTGAGAAGTCTGGGGTTTAACCTCCCAGCCTGGCTCCCCGGCCCAGAGCACCAGAACTGGGAAAGTGCCCACACAACATCTGGCTGTGAAAGCAGCAGGGTTTCTGTTCACCAGGGAGAGATGGCCAGAAAAACAGACACTCTCTTAAAAGCCCAAAACACACAATTTCTTTGTAGCCATTCACCCTGGGCCCCAGCAGAGGGTGGGCAGAGCAGATAAGGGCTGTGTGAGGAGAGTCTTGCATTGGTGGCTCCTGGGAGATACTGCATATATTACTTCAGGAGAATATTAAACTTTTTTTTAAAAAAGAATGTTAAACTACTTTGAAGTTTATCTCAAAAATTAATTCTTCTAGGGGTATTTTGATTTAACAATGAAGATGATAATGCAAGAAATTTGAAAAGGCAAAAGAAACCTGTTTCTAATAAATGTAACTTAAAAAAAGCTGCATGGAGAATTCATTGAACACTAGTGTTCACATTCTATGTTGATATATTTAAATCAATTTTATGCTAATCCAGATTACATGCCTGGGGCAAGGTATAAGTTGTTTTATTCAAATGGTGAATTAAAATGCACACAGGAGAAATACTCTTTTTCAATTTTAGAGATTGGTTCCACAAAGTTGTTGAAGAAAAAGTGAAGGACACTAATGCAACTTTTATTAAAATTGCTTAAAATTTTTCTCTATTTTATTACCTTTTACATATTTATTCATTTTTATATATTTTTGTGCAATCAACAACAATTATATTATCAAGTTTTAATTAATGAACACTTATGGCATCCAACCTTTGCTGAATATATTTTCCTATTTTAAAATTTAAGCCTTAATTTACATACATATAATTTGCACTATTAAGTACTTAGTTCTGTGAATCTTTATAAATGTATACAGACTAAGGGCCCCAAGGAAATCAGAATATGAGGTGCACATCATTCCCAAAGTTTGTCCTATCTTTGTGTAACCAACCCCTCCATTTTCTTCCAGACTCTGGCAATCATTGGTCTGATATCTGTTCCTAAAATTTGCATTTGAAAGAATGTCACATAAATTAAATCATACAATACGTAACTTTTTGAATTACTTCTGAGTCTTTCACTTAGCAAAATGTATTTGTGATCCATCTATATTGTTTCATGAAGCCATGTTTCATTTCTTATTATGGCAGGATAGTTTTCTGTTGTTGAAATTTGGATGTATTGTGTTTGTTTATTCATTTCACAGTTGAGGGACATGTGTGGTAAATATTAATAAAGCCTTTATACACATGTATGTACAGACTTGTGTGAACATAGGTTTTCATATTATTTGCTCAAATTTCTGAAAATATAGTGACTGGTCATACGATGAATTTATGTGTACTTTATCAATAATTGTGCAACTGTAACTTGAGGCATGTACAATTTTGAATTCCCCCAACAATAGGAGAGGTCCAATTGTCCCACATCTTTTATCAGTACTTAGTCATTTCTGTAGTTTTAAAGGCATTGTAATAAATGCATTTCAGTTTTCATTTCATTAATGAATAATGATTTTGAGCATCTTTTAATAAGATTACTTGCCAGATATATTTCCTCTTTTATAAAGTAACTGATCAATTTTTTAAATAAGGTTAGTTATCTATTTTTTATTGAGTTTTGAGTAGTCTTTATATATTCTCTATACACATTCTTTATGAGGTGATACATGTACAAATATTTTCTCCCACTCTGGCTTAAATTTGCATGTTCTTAAACGTTTTATTTCAATGAAGTCCAATTTATTAAATGTATATTTTTACAGATCATGCTTTAAGTAAATCAATGTCCTGCAAACTTTCCAATATTTTTCTCTAGAAATTTTTATAATTTTAGATCTTACTTTTACATCTACACTACAGTTTGAATTAATTTTTAAATATATGTATAACTAAGTGTATTTATATGGGTGTGTATTCAGAAATATATCATTAGTTGACTTGCTTTACAACTTGATGTACAAAGCCATAATTTTCAACAAACATTTTCTATGGATAGTATTATCAGTAAATTTTACTGATTTTTAAATTTAATGAAGTCTTATCTTGCATGTTTTTTAAGAGTATTTAAATTAAAATACTAAATAGAATTATTAGCATAAATATTATATAAATATGTAGTTGAATTCAGGAGGAATCTTTCAACTGAAAATATAGTTTCTATTAATTATAAGTATCAAACTTTAAATGAGAAATATAGTGATACTGATAATGTAAATAACTGGAAACAGATATTCCAAATTTTAAAGAACACATTGATATCCTATACAATAAAAGGCTAATATGCAAATTGACCAAGCGGTGGAATGACCAGTTGCTATGACACACACTGACACCAGGGGGCAGACACTCAAAGCAGGAGCTGCCCCCTGGTGGTCAATGCACTCCCACAGGTGGAGCGTAGCTCAGCCAGAAGCCCAGAAGCTGGGCTTACAGCTTGTGAGCACAGCAGTGGTGGCAGGAGCCTCTCCTGCCTCTGCGGCAGCGCTAAGGATGTCTGACTTACAGCAGGGAGTGGGCCTAAGCTGTCAGTCAGATGTCCCCCGAAGGCTCCTGGGCTGCAAGAGGGCTCAGGCTGGGCTGAGGGACCCCCACCCCCCACCCCCTGAGTGCATGAATCTCATGCACCAGACCTCTAGTATAGATATAAATAATGATAAAAAAATGCATATCCCCAAGTTAAATTCCATGTAACTGCAATATTAAAGAAATACATCAGAATAGCACTATTGGATGACTAAAAATGTTTTAAAGTTAAATGTTGTAGCTAAAAGCATTCATTATATTTCTTAAAAATATGTATTTACTTTCTCATTTAATTTATTGAAATATAAAAACATATTAGAAATGATTTGTCTCAATGAAACCCACAAAATTTTTTGTTTGTTTTTTCTATACATGAAATATCATCTCTCATTGGCCTTCTATGAGGAAATTTAATGCCAAGAAAACATTATATCAGGAATATTCTATAAGGAGAGTTAAAGAAAAAGTAACAACATATGTGGATTATTGTAAAGTATTTTACATTTTCCTTTGATGTTTTAGTATGAGATTTTTCCTACTGATTTACTTCAATGGCTACGTTGAGTAAAACTAACATGAATTTGCATACTCACTGCAAATAACCTTATGAAATTATATTTATCCATGTTATCCAATTAAATAAATGATAAAGCTTGTACCTCTTTTTCAAAAGATCTCAGTGTTATTTTCTAACACATATCTATTACCATGATAAAGAGATCCATATAACACCTCAGCCCTCAGAATGTCTCCAGAGTTCACCAACAGTTTTATAAATGTCAACTCCTGAGTATTACATGTGAAAGTGCAACAGAACAGTAAAGTGTTGAACTGGCCTTTGAGCAATCACTGGAGTATTCTATTTGAAGGTCAGATGTATATGATTATTTTACCTGAGCCACCTTGTTGGGAGGAGACTGGCTGAGCCCCTCATACCTTCTTCAGAATTTTTTGTTATGGTTCTATAGTTAAAGGAAAGAAACCAGGAAATAAGAAGAGAAAACATCCAAATATCAAAAATGTAAAATAAAATACTTATTGCAAGACTGTTTATACACATGGGTAATTGGTGCTAAAAATTGGGGAAGATATTAAAAATTTATATTTTATTAAATTATAAATGTGATTTAGCTTTTTAAATATTATAGATTGATTTTAAATAAATTGTGAAGCATGGTCAGCATGGCTCAGTGGTTGAGCATTGACCTATGAGCCAGGAGGTCATGTTTCGATTCCTGAAGAGGGCACAGCACATGCCCAAGTTGCAGGCTTGATCTCCAGTATGGGGTGTGCAGGAGGCAGGCATTCAATGATTCTCTCTCGTCATTGATGTTTCTATCTCTCTCTCTCCTTCCTTTCCTCACTGAAATCAATAAAAATATATAAAAATTGAAGAAAAATCTGAAAAA